>NW_010560405.1:0-2446 GCF_000687285.1 Phaethon lepturus | reverse complement strand
GCTAAGACTCCCTTAACCCCTTCTCTCACTTACTTGTGCCTCCTCTGGCCCACTGGAGATGCTCCACACACCCTGCACTATGTGGGGGCCCGCACCAAGCCTTGGGCACTTGCAACACCCTCGTCCCTGAGCCCTCTGACCACCTCAAAGGCCACTTCATGGGCCCTTCCACCCAGACCCCCTCGTGCTGGGCTTCAAAGCCTCTTTTAGTACACAGAAGTACCCCCCAAGCTATGGCACATGCTAGTTCTGTCAGGGCTCAAACTACTTGAGTACCTATGTCTGCCCTCCCACAGAAATCTGCTCAGCTCCTATGCTCCTTGAGAACTAGAGCTCAAACTCTTCTAGCACAGCTAGGACTGGTAGGGACAAGCTGAGAGTGGGTTTCCTGTCACAGTAGGGATATTGAATCAAAACAGTATGTCTTAGAAAAGCTAAAAAAAGACCACCAAAAACTAAAGATTTTTTTAAAGCTACATTTCAAATAATTGCATGCTCCTGAGAGGTGATAGGAAGAGAGAAACCACTGCTACCATTTATTACTTGGGGTTTTTTAGGTACCCCAATGTTTCAAGACTTTTGTTGTTGCTACTCAAGTATAAACCCAAATTTTTCAGATTTTGATACATATTTATCTTTATAAATATATGACTGACCCTGTAAATCTACTCATGTGTGTAACCCAAGGGGACTTTTAGTGTTTAATGTCAAGTACTCAGAGTGCTTCTTAGGCCACATTGTAAATTGTTAGGAAAATCTAATTCTAAACTAACTATTGTACCAATTAGTCTTTATATAAATTAGTCTCTATATATGAAATTGTATGGACTTTCTTAAGAGAGAGATATATAGTTTACATTGTATACTGCATAGTCATGGTTAAGTAAGCATGACCAAAGGACTCCAGTAAGTCAGCATGACTAAAGGACCCCAGCTCATTGAAAGGAGGCCGAAAACAGCCCCCACCCTGAAGAATAAAGGCTACCCCTCGACTACCGAGATAATGCCAGCATCCTAGTCCCTCTAACACCTCTGTGAAATCCTCCCATTATCTGGCATCATAGATAAGTAACTGTAGCAAGATTGACTCCAGGGACATCTAGATCAAGAAAGCAGCAGATGGATGATGATGCCACAGAATTATAGTTGCTTTGCAAAATAGTAGTATGTGTGTGTGAAGTAGTGATTGGTCAAATCATGTTGTATCTGAATGCTTGAAAGGTATAAGAACCATGTGTAAAAGCACATTCGGTGTGCCTCAGTTTGAATGGGACACCTCACATGCATGAATAATTACTCTTATAATTCTATACTTTACGTCCTAGCCTCTCTCCTTGGTTGGCATGGGCCAGTTGCAAACTGTTCATGACAAAATATACCCACCTCCCCATTGTGCTTACAGGCAAAGATCTCTACCAATAATTGCCACATAAAATTTGAGGAGGGAACTATATAAGACATAGACCACCAGCGTCTGCTTATCATTGTTAGAGCTGCAGAAAAAAATATACTCTGCATTTTGAGCTGCTAGAATGAAATAAACAATTGGTCATGTGAAATTGGTTTGGGGGGATGTCCTGGTTTCAGCTGGGATAGAGTTAATTTTTTTCATAGAAGCTAATGTGAGGCTATGTTTTGGATTTGGGATGATTTATGGTTTTGCAGCTCACTGTATTAATTTATCAGATTAAAGCATACCATAACAAAAGCCATTTTATACCAAAGTTGTTTCTCTGTCCTAGACTTTTGCTCCACTATATTTCTTTTTATTAACAGGTCAGTGGGACAGAGTAGTCGAAAGAAGCGTATTAGGCTGTCTATTCAACTAGCTGACAGTACTCACCCCAGGCCTCCACATCTTTGCAGGACCAGGCTCCTGCTTAATTCCAAGTTACACTGAAACTAGAGAAAGAATGACAAGCAAGGTGTCAGCAAAGAGTTATGGTGGGGGTAGAAAGAATGGGAAAAGACAGAAGAAAATGAGAAAGAACATGGAATGGAAGGATAAGATAAGCTAACAAAGGGAAAAAAGGAAGTGTAAATGACCATATGTGAGAATAGAAAAATGGAATCAAAGTCCAGGAATAATGCACAATGAATTTGGGTGATAAAGAGTGAAGAGTGATCTAAAGGGACATATTTCGACCTCATTCATACAGAATAATACTTACATATATTGTAGCATGGACTTCACATGAGGGCTAGTCATGTGGCTGATTTTATTCAATGTGAATATGGGTAGCAAAAAAAAATAGAAAGGCAGGGGAAGAATCAGGACTTAGAACAAAGATGGACTTGGGCTGTGATTAAAATATAATAATAGCTGAGGGAAGAAAAAGTGAGCATGGATATACCTAGGCAAATGCTAGAAGGATAGTTGACACTTATTTTGGTACAGGATCATCAAAACTTTGAGTTTTTAAACCATGGAAGAGCCTTTGAGAGG
>NW_010560404.1:9098-9740 GCF_000687285.1 Phaethon lepturus | reverse complement strand
CTGCCCCCGCCGACGGGCTCCCGGCCCTTCCGAAGCGGCGCGTAGGGAGGCGGCGTTACAACCACGGCATGAGCGGAGAACCTGCTTTCAGCAAATCCCTGGTATTGCCTGACCATCCCAGGCAAACTTGGGACCCGAGGTTAGGGCTTCCTATAGCTGCCTTCTCTGGCTCAGTGGAATAAATCAAACTCAGAAAGAAAATAATTTTGGTATAAAAATTGATTTGACACGTGCTCCGTCCAGCCGATTTATTCTATATCGTTCCTCTTTATATATAGAAGCAAAAGCTGAGAGGTTGCTTGATTTGCCAGCTTAGGTATATATAGCCAGTCAAAACTGGCTACACTCCACTAGGAACTTTTCAAATAGGGCAATGATCTATTTGTGGCCAAAGATACTTACTTCAAGAGGTATCAGTGACAAGAACCAAAAAGCTGCTTGTTTGTTTGGACCACGCACACCAGTGTGTGCGTGTAGAAAGGCAACGCTAACGTTTATTATGTAAAACTACACACAGAAGGGCTCCAAAATAGAAATGCCTGAATAATTATCTCATATTCAGTGCCATGTCCACTTCTGAACGCACATTTTCCATTTAACAGCTTCGTGCGTTCTCTCACGCATGGGAGTAGCTCCCATTAA
>NW_010560404.1:4571-9067 GCF_000687285.1 Phaethon lepturus | reverse complement strand
TGCTGAACCATCTATATCATCATCCTCCTTCACATCCTTTCTTCAGACTCTCCTTTGCAGCGGCGTGTGTAGGAAGCTCCACAACTGTCAGGCAGCTGGTCTGCTGCGACTACTGGGCATTGTATTTGTTCCTCGTGTTTCCCCATCTTTGATCACAGGGTGTCTCTCAGACTTGCCTGACACGGGAGGGACTATTTTTGGTCTGATGTTCATTCGGCACGATTCCTGCTTAGTCCAGGTGCCAAAATGAGCTGACGGCCTATATGTGAGTACAAAACAGCAGTAGAGAGGAGACAGTCCCAAAGCTTCCTCGAAACTGCTGCTCCGTACTGTGGCTCGGTGAAACATCTGTATTGGGTGTCTCTAGCACCCTGTCCTGGTAGAGTTGCCTTTTGGGTGTGTCATAAATTTTCAAATTTTGACTGATAAATGCTTCATTGTGATAGATTTTCATGCCCTAAATGGGGCATGAAAAATAGGAATTACGCACAAATGGGTAGGTCTCATGTCAGATCTCCAAGCGGAAATCAAAAAAAGACCCTGGTGAGTGTACCCAAGGGGAAACCTTCCTTGCCCGCCCAGCTCAAGGGCCTTACTCATGTTAAGTAAATGTGACCCCACCAATTTCAATGGGATGGTTCCCAGAGTGACCTGTGGTAGGATGTGAGTCGGGAAAGAAAATTTGGTAAGTACTTTATTGCCATTCTTGGAATGACTCACTGTGTATACCAATTAAAACCTCTTCTCCTCGGTGATCAATTTTTCCACAGGTAAGAAACCCACCTTTCTTTTGTCACTTGTGTCATTTGAGAGGGTACAGCAGAGTGCCACTCCCGAGCTGGCAGCCACTCTGTTAGAGGGCCCATAACGCTTTGCCTCACTGGGTCTTCTTTCTCTTTCCTCCCATTTTATCCTTCTTTTTGGAGAAGTACCAGGTAAAGCTATCAAATATAGTTCTTCACAATCACACCAAACATCAACCCTGCACACTTTTACACACCGCCAGCCACAAGCTGTTTCTCAACACCCTCCAGCAAACCCACGGCTGGTAGTACAGAAGACCAAAACCCACAGACTTCCCTTGATATTGTCTCTCCCAGAGGTGTGGAGGGATGATTTGGAAAACCTTACGCTGGCATTAGCAATCCTCCAGAAGTTGGGTGCAAAGCTCTAGCAGGGAAAATGACAGCAAAGCGGAAGCGTCGCATGGGAATGTATGTCTGCACGTGTGGATGTGGGACCAAAATAGCTCCCACCGCTTTCCTTATGTTAGCCTTAATAAAAGGGGATGGTGCTTGCCAATTCCATCTCAGGTTTCATCCCTCTGAAATATGTGCACTTTCACCAGCTGTGTATTTGGCCCAGGGTAATTACTATAGCGCTAATTTTACTTGAGATGATGAAAGCTCTGGAACAGCCTAGCCATATAAAGGGAGGAGATATATACAGCTGATCCCGTCTTCTGGGTCCTTTTTTGAGCAAAGGAAGTCATGACTTTGACTTGTAGATTTGCTCCTTAGGGAGGCGTCTTCTTACAAGAGTTAGCTGAAACACAACTGAGGCTAGAGAAGAGCAAGGTCAAGGATACTTGTGTGCTGGAAAATAAAAGCACTGAGTACTGAAGTGTTGCCTTGTAGTAAATTACCTTATACAGATTAAATTACTCAACTAGATCTGCTTCTTTTCTTTTCTCTCCTGTGAGAGAAGCCACTTCCAGACACCAAAAGCACAAAGATGCTTGAAAGTCTTCTATTTCTCTCTGGACCTTCCAAGAGGATTCAAAGTCAATTGACATTTCTAAGGAAGATTCAGAACAGACATTCATTCTATCCAAACCAGTTCAGCTTGAAAAAATTACCGTGAAGTATGGTCAGAGGAAAAGCAATTTGCCAGAGCTTGAAGAGTGTGACCTTAATTGTGCGCCCATCCTGGCTTCGCTGGGTTCTGGTGTCCAGCGTCACAGATGGTGATTAAGGAAAGATGAGCTGGTTGGTGATTTCTAACCTCTGTAAACTTGGAGGATTTTTTTTATTTATTTTTTTAAACAAAGGACCCAGAAACGATTGGCATTGTTGGCACTCGATCCTAAGCACTGGAGTCACCCATCAGGAAAGATGAACAAAGCCGGCCCGTTGTGCTCTGGTCCGGTCTGTTCTGGAAAGGTTTTTTATGTCACCTTTGCTGTCAGAGAGCAGAAGCACCTTCCAGTACTGTAACAGGCGACACGACGAGCCTCTGTTCATTCTCTTTCTCTCTTTGTGCCTCTCTCTTTCTCTCCACTCTTTACTCTTTGCCACTGATTGCCTCTACATGTGATCTCTGGCCTTTGTCAAATCAAGATAGCCAGAACCTGGGCGCTGAATGTTCCCTCTGCCCCAGGCCGCTACCCATGGCCTCGGTAGGCATTTAACTCCCACGTTAAGTGTGTGCTTAGATTAAAGTGAAATATGTATCAAAGTGCTGCTCTGAATAGAGGTAGTTTTCTGGTCTGGGGCCTCCGAGGAGGAACGTGGGCTTCTTGTAATCAGTCCGCTCTTCATGAGCTGCAGACCACCAGCATGTTTCTGCAAATCGCTTTACGCCAACAACAAACTGCCGAAAATGCTAACTCCTGCCAGCCCCGTCTGCAGGCTCTGCAGGCAGGGAAGGGGCCGGCAGCGAGCCCTGCCCCTCCCAGGCAACCTGCTCCCTGCAGCGCCCATCCGCGTGCCTGAGAGCGAGCACAGCCCTGGGAAACCTCCGGCGTCCTGAGGCCTGCGATGCCACCGGCGGGCCACGACGCCGTCAGGGCTCACAGGCACTGCGGGCGCCAGCGACTTCGACATCTCACGGATTTCCGTGCTGATTTTTTAATACTTGATGGGAAGTGGCACAATCCTTTCCCCTCTAGTCTCTGTCACAAGGCTGCTTAATAGGGTTTGGGCATGAGCTCAAATAATATCAGAGGATCAAAGCCAACTTTTGAAGTATTAGGGAGATTACAAAGAAACGCATGGCTCATGCCTTCGGAGGTGCAGCATTTCCTAGCGCAAAGCAGGGGAGAGCCTCCTTCGGTGGCCATCCTGTCCCTCCGTCTGTGCATCTTGATCAGGCCAAAACAGAGCACAGGACATGCAGTTTGGCCCCAGTTTTAATGCAGGATGCCCAAGGGGGGCTGAGGAATCCTTCTTCCCCCGTGCGTCTGCGTGTAAATGAAAGGCAGAATTTAGCCTGGAGGCACAAAATGGCAGCAGAAAAGCAAATAAGCAGCACAAGATCACGATAGCAGAAGAAAGGAAGCTGTGGCATTTACTTGCTGAAGATTATTTCCTCTCTGACGACAGATTTTTCAAATGACAGAGGTGTTTTAGCGGGTGGGCCTTGGAGGGCTGGTCCAAATAATCAGTCAAAAACAATATCAGGAAGTTTAACCAACAATTTGAGCTTGGTTTGGTTTTACTCATCTGTTCAATTTTAGTTTTGAGGGAAATTTAGAAAGGTGCCAGCTAATTTAATTTGTCTCCCTCCTTCCCAGCCACGGAGGAGTTACGAGCAGGGCTGGACTGCCATTTTGTGCCAGCAACAACCTACTCCCCCGATCGCCCGGGCAGCGCGTCCCGGCCAGGCCGCCCTCGCTCGGCTTGGCTTCCTGACCGGGGAAGCGCGGCCGTGGGGGAGAAGAGATGCTGTGATGGCCGGGAAAGGTCCCCAGGCTCTCCCAGTCAAGGTGGGACTGCTCTACACCGGCTCCCGCAGCACAGGGACCCTCTCTGGGGCACCCGCGGAGCCGGGGTGGGAATTGCTGCGTCCAGCCCGAGCCGACAGCGCCTGCGCCCGCCAGCGCAAACACACGTACGCTCAGCCGGTCTCCTATCCCGGCCACCGCCACCAAGATGGAAGTTCACATTTGATGTAAATAGGCACAGTGCTGGCTCCTCAGGAAACTTCAGCTTGTTTTCTGCTGTGTTTTTCCTTCCACAATGGCCAGTGATCTAACTCTTTGTTTTTAGCAAAGTTTATTTGCTTTCCAGGAGAGAAAATAAACTCCGATATTGTCATTTACGTTGTGGCCATGGACTCCAGGCAAATTCTTACGTTCTGGTACAAACTGATAGAAAACACTGAGGACATTTGCATCTAAGCTAATATACTAAAATAAAAAGTGTGAGAAAATAAGAGCAGTAGTTTATGCGGTGTTAAAGCAAATCAGATGCTTCTGAGTTTATAAATGCAGTTTTCACTGGAGCGGATACACTGATCGGTAATAAAGTACAGTGACCATAAATGATGACCAGCAGAAATGCAACATGCACATCGCATTGCAGGAAAACCATGTAGAGTTTTAACAGAGGTTCTCTGAGTCACTTCTGGGTACAGTGTTCTGCTGTTGGAAGCAGGTTTCATCGTGTACCCAGGTATTTCACATCATCTTCCTCTCAGGAACTGCCAAATGTCACCTGAGAAATTGAAGCTGCCCAACTTGAATCACTTTGGTGAACCAAGCTGTGCAATACAGA
>NW_010560404.1:0-4540 GCF_000687285.1 Phaethon lepturus | reverse complement strand
CAGCAGGAAAGTTGCAGAAAAGGCATGTACTTTGCATTAATTTTGCTTAGAAAAGACGAAAGCTTTCTAGCTCTTTCTTATGGCAGTTGACTTTTTTTTCTTTCTTGCCACTCCCTTTCCCACTGGAAATTTTCCACATTTCCGCCTATGGTGGCACACACACGGTGACAAAGGCCAAAGCAGACCTCTGCTTCATCCCTCCTCTTACAGCCATGGTGGAATGAGAGGAAACACGAGACTGCAATCCCTACCCCTTCCTCATCCCGCACAGACCACCAGAAGGTAGGTCACTGCTTTTTTCGCTAACCAGAACGCCGCTGTGACGGGAAAGTTGGTGGTAAGGCGCTGCAGGGGCAGAGGAGCAGACCAGGAACGCATCCCTGCCCCTTGCAGCTCGCCCAGCCTCACACCTTGGCTAACGACCATTTACAAGGATCAACTTGCCAAACTCCGGTAACGCCCGAGGAAGGAGGCTGAGGTTTCGTTCCTGCCCGCAGGGGAGGGACCCAGCCGCTGTCTATGAGCGCAGCGACGCTCTGCAGGTGGAAGTTTGAAAGTTGGCTGAGCACCACGTGGGCTTTTGAGCAGGTAGGCGACTTGGCCGGTGCCAGCCCACAGTAGGGTACTCTTTGAAAAACCTACGACCACCTATTCCCTTGAGAGCCCTCCTGCTTCCGTACAATAGCTGCATAACCAAAAGTTTGCAAGCCAGAGAAATACAAAGATATTCTTACCCTGCTCTGTTCAGCTGAGCGTGAGCCTATCCTGATTTTAGAAATTCTGGCAGGCCAGTAACACTAGCAACTGAAGCTGTAAGGAAGAGAACGAAAGTGTACTCACACCGTTTTGTGTGTGTAAGTCGCTGGCTCTTAACCCTTTTCCTTCCAGGAATTGTCAAGTTGCCTATGTCAGCTCCATGGGCATGTTCTCACCACTCCGGCAAGTTTTATTAACCATTAACTCCCTTTCCCTTGAGATATCCAAAGAAAGGGAACTATGGAAGATCATTAGATAACTTTGAGAGTAATAGGAAAAGATTAGCTGTATTAATATGTAATTGCTTGATCAGTTTTATCACTTATACTAAGGTCCTTCTCATTAGTCCGAACATACGTTCCCCACTGCCACCTTTGAGGAGAAATTGCCACAGCTGACTGAGGGCTGGACAAGGAAAAATACAGAATATTGCTACGTCACAAACGATGCCAGGTGTCCCTTAAGTTTATTGAATTTCTGAAAGATTATCCACAATCCTAACTTGTGATAATTGATCATTAAATGGTAATACAACTGTCTTGCTACAGCAAGGCTTCCAGAAAATAAAGAATGTGCAATGTGTACGTTAAATAATAGATTAACATTTCCTAATCATTTTAAGGCCTTTGACCCTGCAGGGATGAGCATGTGTTGAGAGCTGAGAGCGCTCACTTTTTACCAACAGGTATTTATCATATTTTGTTGGGGCTGGAAGTTTAGCTGGAAATTGAAGATCCTTTAAATTAGGCATCTCAATTTATTGAGAATTGAACCACATGGAACATAGTGTTGGAGATAAGTTTTCATTGGCAGAACTTCTTGGGTTGCTGTTGGATTGCTAGTTACATACACTCACTGTTAGCCATGGATTACTGTTTGTAATTCATTATTACAAGGTGAAGATTTCTTCACCTTGCTTCCCACATCCACCATCTGCAGTAGCAAAGACTGAAAATATATACTTAATTTTTTTTTTTAAATATAGTCACTAGCTGGTGATTTGACTTTAGAATAAGACTAAATAAGGCAGCCTGAAATCTTAAGCAAAGATTTTGAACACAAGGTATCTGGGAAAGAGAGGAA
The DNA here is from genome assembly GCF_000687285.1 of Phaethon lepturus. Lineage (NCBI taxonomy): Eukaryota > Metazoa > Chordata > Aves > Phaethontiformes > Phaethontidae > Phaethon > Phaethon lepturus. The sequence continues at coordinate 2,701 of NW_010560404.1, read as the reverse complement.
AAAATGTGAATGGTGTGTGAGTTCCACTATTCTCAGATACATAAACCAATTCAATTTCCTATGTCCTAGTTCACCCCTTCTACAAACAAACACATTATTATCCAATATAACTGTGTCACTGGCTGCACATCTGTATACCCAATTTGCTTGTAAAGCACAAAATATGTTTATTTGCTCTCGCAAGTCTTATCAAACATGTAACCATCTCTCTGAGGAATTTTCGTTGGATTTACCCATTGCTGCTGTTAAAAATATGGCTTCGTTTTTCCTTGGAGATCCCAGCATTAGACCTATAAAGATCCAGTTAATGTCTAAACCCCAGGGGTTTGCTGTGAATGGGGAAACCACCTTTTCCTGATGAATTTTTTCCAGTTGACTTAATGGTTGGAGAAGAAAGGCTAACTTATGCCAGTTTACATGCATGGAAATGGTGAGACCAAAAAAAAAAAAAAAGGCCAACGTGTTATTTATGGCATTTCTTCTCATCTTGTGGAAACCGACTGCTTTGATTCTACCAGACCATGTTTTCTTTGCAAGTACAATACAATTAAGTTATTTTCAGCTGGCAATAAAATCCTTGAGAACCAAAGCAGATTTGGCCACTTTAAGAGATGAAGACTAATGCAATCTGATAATTAGGTCATTTCACCGCCAAGACAGAAAAAGCGATTTAATAACATCTCCCGTGCAGTAAGGCAGGGGCTAAAGCCTCTGGTCCCAGCTGGCAAGGACTATGCCTGCAATACAACTCACATTCACTTCCACAGGGCATCTGCAGATCTCTGCAAGACTGAAGGACAGGGTGGCTGTGATGGGCAAAGGCGAGCACGATGCGGAAAGCAGAAAATGTGGGGAGAAAAAGCCCCTTCGTTCACTGATATGGCCTGGCTGAAATTAGCCTAAGGAAAAGCATCCTGCTTTCTTGCTGGCCCCTCTTCTCACACCTCCTGCGCTGGTAGGAAATATGAAAGTTCTGCCTTCCTAGAGCCCTTCTTATCCCTTGATACCGTTTCTTCTGCAGATAGCAGATCTTGTCTTGAAAACTCCTCAGACTATGAGCACTTCACGTAGCTCTTCTAACATTTCAGTCGGGGGGCTCTGTAGTGGGGCAGCAAGAGGTTCTGTAGCTAGAGTACCTCAAATTAGGAAGCCATTCATTGAGAGAAGGAAAACAAACCCTCGCTCACTCTTGAGGGTTAAGTTTTCAGCTGTCACTCACCCTCTTTGTCCTGGCTTGTTGCAACAGGAAAGGGTTTTTTAGAAACTTTTCTTGTAACTTCAACTTCCCTGTTTGGGGGGTTTGGAAGTACTTCTCTTGTCGAAGTCCACGCAAATAAGACGGCTTTGTTACGGTTCTCATTACCTCTAGAATAGACTAGAATCGATATTTCATTCTAAGAAGAGCTTTCTGGGCAGAGCTGTTCTGACTTTAAAAAAGCTGGAAGATAGTCCTGATGTATATACTCTGCCCTTCTTCAGTACGAAATGCTAGATGGCTTGACCTGCAAGTCTGTACGGCTGTGAATAAGTCTTACTCATTTCGGCAGACCTGGGATCTCTGGGTCTAGTAGGTCTGCAGTCCTTATCAGCCGGTTTGCATGAGTAAAGGCTGAGTAAGAGTCTACAAGTTCAAGCTGTTATCTGTAATATCTTGTGGATATCGTGCAGAGATTTGTCGAACCCACCCCCCTGCAAACGATATCCTCAGCAGAGCATCTCTTAGTGGATCACAGCTCTCCTTGATTTCACTTACATATAGATGAGCACATACTGCTTCAAGGTGGGTCAAATTGTTGCTATTTTAGCTGTTCATAAGAAGTACACATGTACTCAGAGGAATGAGGGGTTTTTTTCTCTGATGTAGTTACATGAACTGTGTAGTATTTGTGCCTATGGCTTTCAAATCCTGTGGATTTAATTATCTTCATCTTACTGAATGGAGAAAATAATTGCAGCCATTCCCCCTTACAGATTTTTTCCCAGATGCATAATTCATAAGAAATTTACCTGTGTTCTAGGGCTTTTCTTCTGGTTAAAAATGAACAGAATCACCCAGGAATAACTCATAAACAATATGATTGCCCAACATGCCAGATTGCTCAATAACACAAGGACTTGTCTTTTCTTCCCCTCTCCCCATCATATACATTTTGCGTATCCTGCACACATAACACTGGGGACTTTTAAAACCAGCTGCATTTGGCCATTGTATTTGCTGCTGCAACAATGCGGTGCTTCCTCATTCGCCGTATGGGGAACTCGGCAAATACTGTAAGTGACAGTAATGGCAGTCAGTGGAAATTGTTCCGCAGCAACATGAGGAGCGTGTTCTTAAAGCCCATACTCCATGAGAAAGCATTTGGACAAAGCGTTTCCGCTGAGTATTTAAAGACAGCTAATGTCAGAGTTGTAAACTTATGAAACAAATGAGGAGGAGGAGGAGGGCAGTTTAAGCAACTACGAGTGACTGCAGGCACTGGCATTGCTGTGGAAAGCCGGGAATCATGTTTAGAGCCTGTTCTGGACACGGGAAGGAAGCTCCCCGGAGGAGAGTGGCCGGCCCGCTTGCAGCAGCCTACCCCTCGGCAGCTCCAGGCGCAAGACCTGACCGCTGATTAACGCTGCCTTGTCCCGGCAGCATCCCCAGCACCCGTCTTCTGGGTGTCGCAGAGGCTACCGTCGCAGTCCCGGGTGCAATTCA
>NW_010560403.1:0-1792 GCF_000687285.1 Phaethon lepturus | reverse complement strand
CTTTTTCTCAGCAAAATGGCCCATTGAAAGTACGTCTGACACCTTATCTGCTTATCATGAGGGAAACCTTCTGCTTCTTTACCAGTTTACTCCCATGCGATCGGAAAAGCTGACCAAGAGGAGATACGGGAGCTTCGCAAATGATTCATCTTTATTTCAGCTCCCCAGAGGGACGTAATGCGCCGTGACAGGCTCAGGGAACTATGAAGCATGAGGCATCCGCTGGGAAATGTAAAAGGAAGTTGCTATTCCTGTAAATATTAAATGGGCTTCACAAGTATTTTCCTAGTTGCTGAACAAATTTAGAGCTTGAAACATTTAAAGGAAGGAAGGAAGGAAGGGAGGGAGGGAGGGAGGGAGGGAGGGAGGATGATACTGGAAACTATTCTTTTATAGGTCTTTGAAAAGCAAATACATTTACTTTAGACTTTTTATATGCCACCCGTGAAAGTAAACTGGCATCAGCCATTCTAGGATTTATGGCTAGTTTGGCCTTTCACTGCAAATTAATTATAACGTTATTCACCTCTTTGTGTCACTATATTTTTATTTGTAGTATTAATTTATGGATTCTTGAAATGTGATTTTTCAGGTCAAGAAGAGAAGTGGGTAATAATACTCTCAGGGAACAAAATTAGCTTCTCTCTGCAGCAATGGAAATGCTAACATTACTCTCCAGCATAAAGAGAGTAACTACAGAAAAAAAGGGGGAAAAAGCAATGACTGTAAATTCTTTCTGGTCTGTTTATAATATTTTGCTTTGACTGGTGGACTCTACTGATTTGGTTGTGAAAAGTTGTTAATGGGTACAAGCAATGGTTAAAGGATTCAAAGTGAAAGCTGTCTGTAATCACGCATAAATAAACTGGACCAAAATCTAGCTCTTATGAAAAAAAGAAATGTTCCCTGTGTTTGAACCCCCCAGTTAGACAGCGGGCTCTTTAGGGCAAGGACTGTCTTTTTGCCGTCTTCAGCATCCCCCGTGCCAGATTATTTGGGTGTACAGCAACAGGCATGAAAGAGATACTTAAAGAGCCAGACGGACTAATGTAGAGCTGGTATCTATGTTTGGAATACCTGAACTGAGTTGATCTTGTCTTTTATTAAAACTCTCTATTGCATTTATTAATAATTAACTCTTGGCAAGAGCCGTCTCTCTCCGTGAATAGGTTCTGACTAAGGTGAGACACGCTAAGGGGGTGAGTAAGAAGATCAGAGCCCATTCCTGCGAGGCAGCGAGCGGTGACTGCTCAGTGCTCGGCTCCTGTGTCTGTTCTCACCCACCATAGTCAGGCCTAAATTTGGGGAATTAGTTGTCACAGTGAAAGCACGTCCACACTGGTATCCTGCTGCATGCTCAAGGCTATGGCGAATATATAAAACGAGTCCCGGGGCATCTAAACAAGTATTTCAGCTCTCCCTCCCACACCCCCTCATAAGTGAAGGGCGTCCCCGCTGGAGCAGCGTGGGCCAGAGGAAAGGCTGGCACGGACCGGGAGAGGCGGAGGAGTTTTTCGGTGGCACTAAAGGCTTGTGCAGTAAGACCTTGGGGTACGGGCTCGAACAGCAAGAGTCGCTGGGAGGGGGCCACACGCCTCTACAGCAACTTTTCTGGAAACGCTGCATCGATCCTTTGCTAAGCCAGAGTCAAGCGCTGCATGTCCCGAAAGGCGACTGCGAGCGCCCGGGACGCGCCAGCCCCAGCTCTTGGTCGCTGCTCAGGCCTTACCTTCAGGGCACCGATAAATTAAGGTATTACGTCCAGGGCAGCTCTGAGATGAGCTTTAGTGAG
>NW_010560402.1:0-956 GCF_000687285.1 Phaethon lepturus | reverse complement strand
CAGCGAGAAGCTCATCCTCTTCTCCCCCAAAGCCCCCCAGGTCAAGGCCATGGTCGATCACTTCATCACGGAGCTCAGGAAGGTGGGGAGTGCCCCGGGGCTGGGGGGCAGCTGGGGGCATGTCCTGGGGGCCAAATTCTGCCTGTGTGCCCGTAGCACTCTGGGGTGGTTTTGCAGTCGTGTGGGTGCTTGAAGCCCCTGTGCTGGGTGTGCGTGGGTGTGTGACTCCAAGTGCGTGGTAGGTATGAGGAACTTCAGCCCGGAGGACAGGGGCCAGCTCAGCTTCCACAAAGGGGACATCATCCACCTGCAGCCGCTGGAGCGCCCCGAGAGCGGTGAGCGGCCCCCATGGCCCCCCATGTCGAAACGCCCTCGATGAGGGGTAACGGGGGGCAGCAGGACTGATGGCTTCACTGGCCTCAGAGGTGGCCATGCCGTGGCCTCGCATCCTGTGACACCCCGTGTCCCCATGATGTCCCTGCAGACCACTACTATGGCTGCGTGGTCCGCAAGAAGGTGATGTACCTGGAAGAGCTGAAGACGGGCACCCAGGATTTTGGTGGGTGCCGTGCTGTCCCTGTGCGTGTTCCTGGTGCGTGAGCCTTGTCCCCTCCTGGGGCTGGGGCAGGGGCAGGATCCTGCCTCTGTCACCCCCCAGCAGCATGGTTTTGGCTCTTCTTGGCACTGACCCCAGGCAGGTGGTTCCTCCCCTGCAGTTTCCACCCTGGGAAAACTGCACCCAAGGTGCTGCCCCACATCCTTGCAGGCGATGGGCTTTGTGGCCTCTGGTCTGTGCCTTTACCTCAAGCAATGCCAAACCGCAGCCGTTTCCAGACAAAACTCATGGCCAGTCCTCCTGGAAAGGGCTCGGGGTGCAGGGAGCAGGCGGGAGCAAGCAGAGGCTTTTTGGGGGGTGACCCCCAGGGCTGCCAGCCCAGGGCCATCCCCACCATCTG
>NW_010560401.1:775-1653 GCF_000687285.1 Phaethon lepturus | reverse complement strand
GACCCCAGAGAAAGGAGAAGGAAAAAAACCCCAAATAATAATAATCCCAGGGCCGAAGCAGCGCGGAGGAGAGCCGGGGCTGGGGCAGAGAGGGTGATTCCCCCGTACGGGCAGGGAAGGGCACCCAGCTGCCAAGCGATTAATAACCGGCTGAAGGAAAATAACCAAATCCAATGGCGCACAATCAATAAAATCCCCCTTGTTTAACCCTTTGCAACCGGCAGCCTCTTCTTCGAAGAGTGAGCCGATTCCTCCCGTAATGGGTGCAGCTCCTGCCTCTTTCGTTATATACACAGGAAAAAAAAAAAAATCAGCATCCGCTCGGAGGGAACCATCTGCCTTTTTTATTTTTTAAATTTTGTTTTTATTTATTAATTCCGGACGAAAACAAACCACCTGCAATATCCCTTTCCCCGGCCTTATGCAGCCGAGCCGTTGCGGCCGGGTTGGAAAACGAGTCGCTCTCTGTGAAGCCAGGCGGCCAGAGATACAAAATGGATTATTACCCTCTCAGAATAAAATTACAGGTTTCGCTCACCAAATTATTTGTCGCAGTCATCAGGCGATTGGTAAAGAGCGGTAGATGAAAGGAGGAAATGTCCTGGTGTTGAGTCACAGCCTGATTTCAAACACACCCTCCTCCTGTAACGATTTTTAATGCACTTACGGGGAGAGACCCTCGGTGGCTTTTCCACCTTGGAGGGGCCGACCCGGAGAAGCGGCACAGGGCCAGCCCGGAGGGAGAGACCCACCAAAAAGCCCCTTACCCGCTCCGCAGCAGGCCGGCTTGGATGGCTGCCCCGAAGTTTGTTTCTTTATTTCCCCGCCGGAGCAGCGGGCAGCGGGAAGCAGGCAGCAAGCAGCGGGCAGGGGCACGG
>NW_010560401.1:0-569 GCF_000687285.1 Phaethon lepturus | reverse complement strand
GCTCTGTTCGATCCTTTTGCTTTTTTTTTTCTCCCCCTCACCCCGTAGTACTCCCCTGGTTGTGTTTTAGTATTTGAATTTCTCTTTCCCCTGCTCATTGTCTCTACTTATTTATCGAAGGCAAATTTAATACCAAAAAGGCGCTGAAAATAATAAAAAAAAGAAACTATAATCGGTTTTCTCCCGCGGGTAATGTTGGGAGACAAAAATTCTTGTGCTAAAAAGTCCTCTCGAGTGCGTTTGGGGAAGGTGTGTTGCTAATCTCTGTTTTACCCTTGCCCAGGGAATGAAACCAGCCCGGAGAGCTTCCTATTGCACAATGCACTGGCCAGGAAACCCAAACGGATCCGTACAGCTTTCTCCCCATCCCAATTACTGAGACTGGAACATGCCTTCGAGAAGAACCATTATGTAGTAGGAGCAGAGAGAAAACAGCTGGCACACAGCCTCAGCCTCACGGAAACTCAGGTAAGGGGGAAGCAGGGAGCGGGCAGCTGGGAAAGCGAAACTGCTGGGATCTTCTTGGGAAAACCCACCCGTCCGGCCCGGAGACGTGGGGGCGAAAAAAA
>NW_010560400.1:0-8446 GCF_000687285.1 Phaethon lepturus | reverse complement strand
TCCCAGCAAAATCTCCCCGTTCAGCCAGGTCAGTCATCTTCGCCACCAGCTCGTCTTGCGGCACATGGGGGCCGCCTGCTCCTGCACCTTCAAGACTTCCTTTTTGAAGACTGTCCAGCCTTCCTGGACCCCTTTGTCCTTCAGGACTGTCTCCCAAGGGACTCTCTCAACTAGTGACCTGAACAGGCCAAAGTCTGCCTGCCGGAAGTCCATGAAAGCAGTTTTGCTGACCCCCCTCCTTACTTCACTCAGAATTGAGAATTTTATCATGTTGTGGTGGCTAAGCCCAAGACAGCTTCTGACCACCACATCTCCCACCAGTCCTTCTCTCTTTGTAAATAGCAGGTCAAACAGGGTACTTGTGTGGTGGGCTCACTTACCAGCTGTGTCAGGAAGTTATCCTCTACATACTCGAGGAACCTCCTAGACTGTTTCCTCTCTGCTGTGTTGTATTTCTAGCAGACGTACAGTAAGTTGAAGTCCTCCACAGTAAGAAGGGCTACCGATTGTGAGACTTCTGCCAGCCGGACAAGAAGTTTGTAGAGAATCCATAAACTCTGTGGGCAACCTGTTCCAGTGTTTGATCACCCTCAAGGTAAAAAAGTATTTCCTTATATTCAGACTAGTTTTTTTTTTTTTGTTTGTGCCCATTACCTCCTGTCCTGTCACTGGATACCTCCAACTCTGTCTTCTTTACTGCCCCTCCCCATCAAATATTTATAAACATTGATAAGAACCCCTATGAGCATTCTCTTCTCTAGGCTGAGTAGTCTCAGATCTCTCAGCCTTTCCACATATGAGAGTTGGTCCTGTATGTTAATTGTTCTCTCTGGACTTGCTTCAGTAAGTCTCTTTTGTACTGGGAAGCCCACAATTGGACACAGGACTCCAGATGTGGCCTCTGCAGTGCTGAGCAGAGGGGAAGGATAATCACCTCTGACTCTAATAAAGCTATTAATCTCCCTGATGATAAGGATTCCACCTCCCCTTTTTTCTCCACAGTGTACCATTAGACAGGATATCAGGAAAAATTTCTTTACTGAAAGAGTGGTCAAGCATTGCAACAGGCTGCCCAGGGAGGTGGTGAAGTCACCATCACTGTAAGTATACAAAAAACTTGTAGATGTGGTACTTCAGGATATAGTTTAGTGGGCATGGTGGTGTTGGGGTGGTGGTTGGACTTGATGATCTTACAGGTCTTTTCCAACCTATTGATTCTGTGATTCTGTGATTTTTACACATATTTAGATGAAAAATAAGTGGGGTTTAAATTGTCATTTTTATATGTGAGAAACAATGTAAATGGGAGTTTTGCTGTTTGACGTCTTTTGCACAGCTGTGAGAAATTTACCTGTGTTTTGAAGTATGTGCTGACATTCTTTTCATGCAAAAGCCTGGTTTTGAGTTATTGGACAATTATTCCCAAAGATTTGAGGTGATCATTTTTCTGGCTTATGGATTTGCCCAAGAACTGTGATCCTCTCTAGTCCTTTTGAGGTCTTCCTCACTGCACACTTGTAATAATCAATCCATGATGGACCATAGATATATTCAAAGTATTGAGGGCACTAACAGGCCTTAATGGTCCTGCCCAGCCTCACATGGGACCTCCCACCCTGCCCATAGCCTGGGAGCTCACCGAGGGCCCTCAGCCCCTTCCCAAGCAGGACAACTTGGCAAATCCCAGAGATGACTGGGCAGCTGCTTTTGACTTACCATTACCATTGACTTACTTGACCAACCATTTGCAGCATCCCTAAAAGTTAGACTACGTCCTGCCAGCCAGCTCCCAAAGCAGTCATCAATAGAACCTTTAAGTGACTGGCAGACGCAGTCTTGTGTCAACTCAAAACATCTTTGAAATTCCAGCACTGGTACTTTTATAGCAGTTATGAGTAATCTCATCATAAAGCACAATAAGCTTTAAGATCTAATGGAGAGGTGATTGAGCGTGGTACTCAGTAAGTGAGGCAAATGGCATGTTTCAAGCAAAGGAAAGAAAACGTTAGAAAACAAGCTTAAAATTTAAAGAACACATTCTCCTTTAAGATTAGTTTCCATCTGTAATTAAAAGTTTGTATTTGTAAGTAGAACATCTTTCACATAATGAATACAAATGTTTTGTTACTGGTTTTGGTTGTTTTCTTTCTCTGTTTTTTTCTTTTTTTTTTTCTCCTTTTTTTAATCTTCTTTTGCTTAAACAATAATCTAAACTTACTTTCCCTCAGAGGGTTATTTGTTTCATTTGAAACTTAAATCAAAATATTTCCTGACTACTGACCCACTGTAGCATCCAGCTAGTTAGTCCCAGCTGAAAAAAGCACAACCATGAAAGTACCGTAATTGATGAACAATAAGGAATTTTAAATCAGATATGTTGAGTCAGAATCCTTTGTGAATATTTCTTACATAAATACTTACAAAATGTACATAAATTCCCCAAAGCTCCAGTATGAGAGAGACTTAAAGTGTGTGCTTAACTTTTTAATTGTATGCCTGATTGTTTGGCTGGGTATCGCTAAAACGAGGTTAAAATTTCTGTATGTCACCCGAATCACCTATACACGTAAATTTTTCCACCCACCGTGAGCAAGTGATCTGAGAGAGAGTTTTCCTTCAGGATGCTTTCAATGAAGAGAGTGAAGTTATTCAGTAGCTATGAAAACAACACAACTACTGAGGGAAATGTATATATGAAAGAAAAATAATGAGAAATAGCAGTACAAGGCACAACTAGCAGCATGGACATAGAGGGAAAAATTAAATTAGGCAAGCCTGGTTGCCTTTTCATGAAATTGCTAAAGTAATAATAGGTCAAGGCAATGATGTACATGCAAAGCTATAGGAGACTAAGTGAGAAGATGAACAAAGAATTTTACTTGAAAATGAACTCTAAAAAGTACGACTAGATCTTATCCGTAATATTGAAAGGCACATGAAAACCTCAAAAAAAAGTGTGGTGAAAAAGCACTGAAAACAGTCTTGGATCTGATCTTATCAAATGATGCAGTTTTGGACCCGTCTCTCAGAAACAGCACTGGTTCGGGTTTCTGCATTCACCTGCAGGGCATTACAAGGCTTGCTTATGTATTTTACTGAACTCGGTATGTAATGAGCTGAAATGATTTAAAAGATTAAAAAATATTTTGTGTTTTCAATGCATCTGACTTTTATCTGCTTTGTAAGAATTGCAATGAAAAAGCACAGCTTGTGTAATGCAAAAAATAATTTGAAGAGGTTTTTTCTTACCTTTTTAGCTTTATAACCACTTTAAGTCTATGTATCTGAATGATAAATTTTATGTAGAAATGAGTAGTTTCTCTCGATATCTGTTGAATATCTGTTAGAAAATATCTGTGTTTCAGATGAACATATTGCAATTTAAAAATGAAATACTATTTTAAATCCTGTTGATAAGTTAAATATAACAAACTAGTAAATTACCTTTTCAGGTTGTAACTTTGGGTTTGTTACTAACAACTTTACACTTGCTAAGTCATACTAAGCTATGGTAGGTATATTTTAACAGTTTCTAAAAAAATACCTGTAACATCTGTGTATGAAGTAAGAGTGTAATGTATATGGCTTATGTAATCACTGAAAATCACAGTGCAAGAGAGAATTAAATTAGACACCATTTATTGTATCATTTGGGATATGTGCACTTATTGAATTAAATTACCCTTTTATTACCTTTTAATACGTTTTCAAAGATGATACAGCTCCTTTGGGGGAAGGTAGACATATGTTTCATAACGAATCATGAACTTACAGAATTTTTCCAGTGTTTTGACCATGTAAATATTCAGTCACTTTTTTTTCTCTCTGTGAGGTTGACCTGGGTCAAAATCGTACTGCCATTTGAGAAGTCCATCTCAGAAATATATATTGCTGCAAGACAAGGAATCAGGGCACAATGCAGAGGTTGAGGAGTCCCTTTTTCCTTACAGCTGTTTCCCACCCACTGTTTGGAATAGGTAGAATACTTCAGGGACAAGTGAATATGCATACAAAAAGAGACACATTTAGATAAGCTGGAAGAACCATTCATGTCACTTTTAGAGGTCTTTGTAAGGCACCTGTTGCTACATCAAGCCACCTAGTGCATAGCTAATCTGTCACAAAAAGTGAATAAAACCAGGCTTCCCCCAAGACTCATGCTGTTGTTCTGTAAGAACTCTAGTGCATGGATACTGGATGGTAATTTTAGTGCCCATCAACACCACAATCAGAAGTTCAAAGTATTCCAACGGAGCAAGAAATTTTGCGGGTTCTGCCAACGTAAAAACTGTTAAAAGAATCAGACATTTAACTCATACAAAATAGACTTGTAGCCATTGTTTGTATAAAATAGGCAAAAAAAAAAGGTATGCTATTGTTAGAGTGAAAATTTAAAATTAAATAACATGATCTCCTACTGCTCCCTCTTTATATGTTAGATCCACCTGCCTGTTGACCTGCAACATTGTTCCTCTAGACATAAACTTCAAGGAACAGCAGCTCTTCAAGGAACGGATTATGTCCAATAAAAGCATGGCATTCACTCCCGTCTATGGGTTTCTTGTTAAGCAGGTAGCAAAGAACTTCTTTATCCCAGGGTCAGTAGGTTCAAGTCTTGTCACTTTTGAGAGCGGTCATCAGTTTCTGTAGTCCTTAGCTGTGAGTTCATTGTACAGAAATGACATTTAGAAATTAAACTGGGTGTCCGACTCCACTTCTTCTTAACCTGTTAACTTTCTTAGCGACTCAGTGCAAGGAAGGCTGCTGGTGAAAAGTCCTTTCCGTCTGTGCAGTTCTCTTCTTTTCTCACCGTATACGGCCCGGCCTGCGACTCAAGGGTCTGGTGTTTTGGTCCGTTGAATACAGAGCCTGTGATATGCTTTTGAAAGTCCTAGTCCCTAAGCTAATTATATTTAAGTCTTCTTATTGCAGCACATACTGTTTTCTTTGGCTCTTCGCAGGCAAAAACCCCACAGTCTTGGAGAATAAATATTACTGAGATGTCCACCTATAACCTTTTTGTACTTTCTCATCCCAGCAGGTTTTAGAAACCTAAAAAATACAGAATACTACTTTTCCTTTTACCAAAGGGGGGAGGCCATTTTCCTCATGCATGTAGACACTTGGCACTTTTCCTTTTCTTGCTCCCAGATCAACAGAAATTTCGCCCTTTTGTTACTTGAATATGGATAAACGGACCTTGCATGAGTAAGTATTGTTTACCACAAAAAACGAAAACTACAGCAGGTAGGTGATAAGGCAGTCATAGGAAAAGGTTGGGAAAAGATAGCATTTCTGTCCCACCAGACTGGGATCCCGGTGAAATCCATTAGTCCTATTGCATTGCTTTGGCCACTGGCAGCTGGATACTCCTTTATGAAAAGATTTAGTATTAAACTTCAATGAAAATTCTGTTGTAAATAAATTAGGATTTTGTGTGTGTTTTGTATGTGTTTTTTCCCTCCTTGAATAAACAAACAGGAGAGCATCAATACAGAATACAGTATTTACTAGTTAAACTACTGTTAGGATAGCCTGAAGTTCACTAAACTTTTGCTGCCTCTCTGAAACAACATAGAAATTTCAGATCATATTTTAATGGGCAAGCGTCTTCGCTGAAGTATTAGATTGAAATCAGTGCCAATTAGAAGGGAGAAGGAATGTGAAGGCATATAACATTTAAAGATGAACATGACAGGGCGGGAGAAGAAGATTGGTCTGGGATTCTCATGGATCTGCAAAAGTCATTTGCAACGTTATTTCACTGATATGAAACATTACAGATTGTGAGGTGCTGAGATACTAATAGTTTGGGCTATAATAGCTGGTATGGGGAAGTTTGCACTGCTGCAGTCTGTGATATAATGGGAGAAATTTTTTATCTAGAAAATTCTCATTTGTAATGAGATATGCATCTCAGGTCCTGATTCAGAGAGAAAAGAGAAAAAAGTGAAGAAATACATCTCACACCTTTCACTGGCACTGAAAGCTCATTTAAAAATAATTTTGAAAAATTCATTTTGAGAAAAGATTAAAGATCAACTCAAGCACTTTTACAGAGGCTCAGGCACTTCACTCTGGAATGATATTACCTCACACAGGCAGACACTCAGCAAGGAAATGAAATATATTGGGACCAACAGAGCTCCAACAAGCTGACAGAACCACAAATTTATATTGTTAAAATGGGAACGTGTACATTACCAGTTGCAATCATTCTTATCTTATTAAAACCTTCATTACAAGCATGAAACATTAGCATTTAATTCCTTTTTAAAGATAACTTGTTATTTTCATTTGCTTTCCTTTGGACTTTTTTTTTTAATTATAGGATAATGACTGACTAGCATAAATATTTTGTTAAGCGTATTATCCTGTAAGTACTTTATGGTTTTCTTGCTATTATTCCCTTCATTGTACATCTCACAAAATATGAGTGGTTGGATCACTTTGCCTGGTTCCTCAGGACCTTCCTTAGGACCTTCATGCTAAGTAGTATTATACTGCACCGTCACTAACGTACAGGAATTTTGCTCTACATATATATTTGAGACTACACATACTATATTATGTATACCATGTGAGAAACCTGCCTCTTAAAATCGGAATGTCAAAAAATAATCCTCCCGTGACATGGCAGTAGCTAAAGCAGGCCTAGACTCATGTCACACTAAATGCCTCCGGTTCAGTTAAACGCGTCAATGTTTCCATTTAGGATGAGCCAACCTGAAGCAAACAGGTTCATTTTCATTTTCCTAATTCTTTTGTGCAGAAAGAGTAGGAGGAAACAGATATTCTCCTGTGAAAATTACGGTCTTGTGGAAACTGCATTTTCAGTTTAAATGTTGCCTGGTTCCTAGGCGCTGAAGTCAGCTAGGTTATCATCTGGCCAACAGTGAGTGTCATTAGACACAAAGACACCGCGAGAAGCAGAGGAACAGCAACGGGCAGCCTAACCAGGGAGAACTCGAGTCACTGGCTGGGTCAGGCCAAGGGCCATCCGAGGAGAAGGATTTACCTCTAGTCTTGATGTGAGATGAAGTCAAGGAAAGAAATTTTCTCCCCAGAAAGGCAAGCAAAATAAAGGGAGTTACAGCCTACAGGAGGATAGGACTTACAGGATGCTAGGGAAGAGCATTTGGAGACAGTGTAGAACTTATTACTGCGTGTTTTAAGAGGATTGTGGAGATGTGCAAGACTTCATATGGGATGCCTAAAGGACCAAAGGCTGGGAAAGAGAGAGATCAAGATGGACTGGGGAGGGGAAGTGTGGGAAAACAGAGAAAAAGGGGGATAAGAAGGGACAGTTCTGTGTAAACAAGTGCTGCTTTGGCTGAGCCCGGTGCCTGACCACCGCAGTTGGTCCTATTACAACCTATTTCCTTCCAACTTCCGCATGGTTGTGCTCACTATTCCAGACCTACGATTCTGAATGACAGCAAACTCCAGGTGGGACGAGGTGATGAGCAGGAAGGTCTCAGGGTGGCCACAGGAGAGAGGCCTGCAGAAGTAAGGATTCCCTAGATCTGGGTGACAGCATGCAGACACCGGGGCCTGGGGACAGCTACTGCATAGACCAAGTGTCTAAGACCACTGGACAGACCTGTGTGTCCCTCTATGTGTGTCACGTACATGCTCATTCTTCTTGCTGGCTGGACCATCCACTGCTCTCCACTTATCCACAAAGCTCATCATCTCATCGTTGAAGGCTACCAGGTAAGTTAAGCACAATATTCCCTTCATAAATGCTTATGTTTGGAAATGGTTTCCAGGATTATATGCTCTGTCAGCTTCCCAAGGTTTGATGAGGCAGTAGTTGCTCGGATCCTCCTTCTTGTCCTTCTTGAAGGTAGGAGTAATGTTTGCTTTTTTCCAGTCATCCTTCCCAATCACCATGACCTTTCAAAGGTTACACACATATTAAACATAGGCAATTAATAACAACACCAGTGTGGAACTACAGAAACTTAGAAACCTATTTCCTCGTTAAAGTTATTCACATCTAACAAACTCACTAATTTAGGGTGAGCATAATTAAGTTCTATCCAACAGAGAAACGTTAGACACCAGATCCTTCCACTTAAGGATGCAAACTGTCTTTTTCTTTATTCCTTTCACTCTTTTCAAAGAGAGATGTTTTCATAATTATTTCATTATTATCTTCTATTTTGAGTAATGAACCTAAATAAGAAATAAGGACTGAGTTCAATTACCTGAGCTATAGCTGGCAGAGGATGAAATCGAGATAACAAAATGCTGTCTTTCTTAACAGAAAGGAAGAGAAATCTCATAAACACCATTGTTGGATTTTTTATTGTGATGTACAAACACTGGTCTAACAATAGCAGCTTCGTAAATTAAAGCAATAAATAAATGGATTTGGGGCCAAGCCTTCTAAAAATAATAAAATATATTATAAAATAAAATAAAATGTATTATAAAATAA
>NW_010560399.1:4904-9606 GCF_000687285.1 Phaethon lepturus | reverse complement strand
TGAGGGGAGACGTCATCGCTCTCTACAACTATCTGAAAGGGGTTTCTGGTGAGGTGTGTGTTGGTCTCTTCTCCCAACTAACTAGCGATAGGGTGAGAGGAAATGGCCTCAAGTTGCGCCAGGGGAGGTTTAGACTGGATATTAGGAAAAATTTCTTCACTGAGAGCATGGTCAAGCATTGGAACAGACTGCCCAGGGAAGTGGTGGAGTTACCATCACTGGAAGTGTTCAAAAAACGTGTAGACGTGACACTTCAGGATATGGTTTAGTGGGCATGGTGTTGTTGGGTTGACGGTTGGACTTGATGATCTTAAAGGTCTTTTCCAACCTTAATGATTCTGTGATTCTGTGTTCTGTGATTTCATGTGCTTACCCCTGGGTCAAACTCAGTAACTGCAGCTTAACACAAGCTTAATTTCCAGACATAAATTTCTCTTGTGTTTACTACTTCCATTTTCCTGTGGATCACTTCAGACCAAAAGAACCATGGAGTAAGAGTAGGTTTCCATATGACTCTTGCCTGCCTTTCTTAACTGGAATAAAAAATCATAAGGTGACAATCATGTTGAAAATCACAGATGAAGAGATGATAATTTTTAAAGTGTGGTTTAAGGAAGTATCTCTCTTCTAATTCCACTCACAGACTTGCTTAGCACTAAACCTACCTATGTGGATCTGAATTAAAGCAGACTAAGTCCAGGAACTTCATGGAGCTCTTCCATAATACAAGGGATTTGTTTTATATTTCATTTTGCAGAAGTGTTTTATGGTACTAATCAAAAAGAGAGTAAGTGCGAAAGAGAGGAGCACTGTAGTGCATGCAAAATTAGCACAAACATAGCAAACATAAATGATTATCTTTGTGTTTCTATTCATCTGTACAGGACTGTAGAGATGACCTAAGTATGTCCCATAGAAATGGACATGGAAGAGATCTCCAACAAAATCAAAATCAGTTGGCAAGAAGGGTGCAATTAAAAGATGCCATCAAGAAATAGTTGAATAAATAGCCACTGTTTTTAAACAAGTGAACACATAGATAAATAAGACCCTTTCCGCTCTATTTAGTGTTCTCAAAAATACAATTTTTTTTTCCGAGTTCTAATGAACTGCAAGGGTTACAAGACTCTTATTCTGCTTGTCTTGAGTAGCTAGATCATATAGAGGTTTCTCTGGGATATTTTCACTAGGAGAACAAACTCATGATGGATCTAGGTATTGTTATATAAATAGCCAGTAGCAAGGAGCATGGTCTCACCCAGGATTGCTCAAAAGGCTTTTTTTCTCTCTCCTCTTCCAGTTTTTCCTGAGAGCTCTGCACTTGAGACTATTTCATCTTTAGATTTGACCTTCGACTTATTCTTTGGTATTTGTTATGCTTCTTTCTTCCCTTTCTCTCCCTCTTATCACAAAGACACAGGCAGACAAACATGTGACAAACAGGTACACAGAGATGTAATCAGTCCTGTGTCTCTCCCTTCTCTCCCTTCCCTTCCCACACTTCTTAAATTCAGACTCTCATGGACCTGCGCAAAATAGTTTTCCATTATTTCTTCTTTTGTTAGATGAAAAGAGAGGCAGCTGCCGGGCCTCTCATTTACTCAGAAGAGGACATTGTTGTCCTTTCTGAAGGTCTCAGCAAGGCAATGTACTGCCCAGCATCCCTCAGTGCTGAATGCATTGCTTCACTTCTGCAAGTTCGCTCTAACTTCAGGAATCTTAACTGCGCTGCGGTTTCTGTCAGATGCTAATTTATTAAAATCATTAAGAAATTGGGTTATTAAAATAAGCCTTGTTATGTCTTTAAAACAAATACATTTAACCTCACAGAAAAAGCTGGTTTAAGATAAAGATAACGTGATAATAGTAAGATGAAGGTATTCCAGTTAAAAAGAACCAGAAACCACCATGTCCTTATCTTATGTAAATGCTACATTGTGAAAATCCTCTCAGGCTTAGTCTGACTTAGCCTGTGTAACACTTCAGCTGTTACATTTCAACTGTAATAACAAGCAAAATGTAATCTTAACAGATCTTATCAAATCACCACAATCCTTACACACTCAAGGACAAAAAAACTCCTCATCAATGTTACGTTCTCTGCACGTAAGGGGTTCTTTTGGGGTTTGGGACTTCTGTCTTCCCTTTCCTTCCCTTTCTGATGGAACAAGAAGAGTATTTGCTAAAAAATAGCCCAGTCTATGTTCCTAGGAGCCTAAGAATGCTGTCTCCTTGTGGATTACAGCTGGCAGCTGTAAGGTGTAAAGTTTTACAATTTACAGTGCTGGGATTTCTTCTTCTTTTTAATCTCTGCTACTCAACCCCCTTTCGTTTCTTGGCAAGCTGTGAAACTTTAGATTGCTAGTTAAATAGAATGTTCTGCCTGCAAATATTATAATGTATATATGGGCTAGAGGGAATGTATAGTAAATGAATGCAGAATGCATTAATGTTGTCTGGTTTGGGAAGAAAGGGTGAAACTATAGGAAAATTTAAGCAGCCTCAAGAACTGTCATAAGGATGAATTAAGATGTGAATTGACCTTTTCCTCTGTTTATAGAAAAGTCCTGTTACAGTCAGTATAGAAGTAGCATAGACTTTTAGCAGAATGGGCTTATTTCTCCATTAAATTCTTCAGGTTGATTTTAGTATCTTTAGAAATGAGTTCAATAATCTTTTAAAATACTAATTTTATCAGAAAGAGCAGTTTAATTTCCATGGCATTCCACTGCATTTGTCCCATCAGATTAATTACCATTATTTTTTTTAATTATGTTTTACAACAGCTGGACCACATCATCCCATTCTGCACTACAATCCTCAGAAGAGAGTTCTAGAAGAAGGCGGCTTGATGAGGACCTCTTTCTAGAGACACTTGCTCTCATGCTGGAGGGCCCAGGTTTTCCTCAGTCCAAAAAGGGCACTGCACTACTAATTTGTTCAAATTCTTAAGCGGCTGACTTTGTCTATTCCTGCTTGCTTTGGCCTCAGGCAAGCCTTCTGGCTTATTGGCAACGTTGCTGTATTGTACCTGTGCTGTATGGGATTTCCTCTGGCTCTGCCTGACCCTAATAAAAGCCCGAAGAGGCAAAGCAGAAATAATAATACCAGAACCCTAAAGCAATTGTGGCTAGAATGGATGCTTGCCATTTCCCTAAGCCCCATCCGATTCACTTCTCCTTTAGCCTGTCCTATCTTTCTTTAATTCCCATCTAGGCACCATGTCTCCTCCTGTCAACCCTGTCAGCAAATGGATGTGTAGGACAACCTACCACTTAAAGAAGAAAACCTTTGTGTGGAGACCCCACGTGCACATGGTAGGTATCCAATCAGAGTTTTTCAGTGGAAAAACAGACGTGTTCCCCCCTTTCTTTTTTAGGAAAGAGATCCCACTAGCTAATTTCTACAAGACTAAACTGATTGTTAACAGACTTTGCACTGATCCCAGCTTTACCTTCATTTAAAGGAATGTTTCAGCGGTGTGCAACCTGGGGTTACTGCAAAGGACAAACAAAAAGCACCGGAGACAGGAGTTCAGAGGGGCTGGAAGCAAGCTGTTACCAGCCATTAGGTTTTGCATCCTTCTGCTCTCAGGCACAAACCAGATACCAAGCGGTCACTGTCTTTGTTAAAATGCATTACACACAAGCCTGTTTAAAAAAAAAAGTCCTTAGATTAGCTGTGGCTACAAATCTTAAAGTTAATATATGTTTCTCTGCAACGACTCCCTCAAGGCTCCTCACTGACACGTGCTTGGTCACTCCCTCTTCTTCAGCCTGACTGCTGTGCTTCTGCACCAGTGTCAAAACACAACATAGCCTAAGGACAGAATTTCAGTTGAACTTGCAATTTCCTCATCTTTACGAGATGAAGCCACACCTTGACTTCAGTTTAAAGCTAGATCTTCTTCATATGCCTGTTTAAAAGACAAATGAGAGAAGCCTCTTTAAGAAGAAGAATTAGAAGAGATTGCATAAAAAAATGGTTCACTACAGTAGTTTCAGACAACATTCTACTTGGACAACATAGTGTTAACAACATTTTCATGCCTACTGCATTTAAATTATTGAATTCCACCCCCTCAAACAAAACATAATGAAAACAGTATATTGGACATTATACCTTAACAACTGGCATAATATCAAAATCGGGAATTATTATATAACATAAGACTAAAGGAAATAAAATGCAGCTACAATGATTTAACCTTCCTTTTCTACTCACTGTTTCTTAAAATTGCCAAACTCATTTTACCTAATTTCAGGGGGAAAATTCTTTCTGTGCTCAAACTTGCTCGAAGTTGCTGTTGAGTATGTTTCAGTCCATTTACATGGTACCACAAAAAATGTTCTAATGTTGAAATGATGATTCTGAAGGAAGAATAATAAAGATTTAATACAAATGCATCATCCAAGCAAAGAATGAGGTTGAAATTGCAGTTCTGTTAAGTCAATAACTTCTACTAACTTCAGGGGAGCTCAAGATGCCATCCCATTCATTTTATAAATAAACCTACATGCTTTTGCCATTGTTATGGAAGTGACAGCATCAAAGCACAATTTACAATGGAAGGTATGAAGACATGAATTTTCCCTGTAATTTGTAGATATATTAAAGTCTTACCGCTATTGTTGTCTTTAGCCTAAGCACATTTCTTTTACAGACTATCCATGGAAATATCCAAACACAGCTGAGTACATCA
>NW_010560399.1:0-4873 GCF_000687285.1 Phaethon lepturus | reverse complement strand
AGGAAGTTGTACACTGTTCAGAAAGCAAGACACAATAGGAGAAATAGTAAGTTTTAAACTTTGCGAGTGTATGTGCTAGTGAACATAGTTATTCTCTTCTTCTCTAGCTGGACAGCTATACTTAGCATCATGCTAGTTCATACATGATTTGTAATTGTGCTCAGCATGGAGCTTGAGCTTTACTTCAGAGCTAAAATGAACACATTTGGATTTCACTTTATAATTAATGAGCTTTAAAGGGCATGAATCAGTCATTTTACAATTTCTTTCAGACGTACTGGACAAATTACAGGAACTAGTATGGGCTGGTTAGTTAAGTAGAGTAGTTTTCAAAAAAAATTCAAATTAATGGCAAGCATCTTGAAATGATTATTAATTATAATTACTTTAATGTTTGTATTCTTTTTCCTGAAGTCAGTTATTGCTGAAGCAGTTACAGTGTTCCTCCCACCATATGCAGTTATTTGCCATCCAGAAATCTTTGAGTTTTAGATCAGTTTGAGCCAATGTTACGGGAATTGATGCCCAGCCCAGTTCCTAGCTGAAGCGTTGGAAGCTGGTGGAGCTGGGTGCGTGGTGACCTCTGCTGCTTGTGCAGTGCTATAGGCGTAGAAGACAACAGAAGCAGAGCACTGCCACAACTATATGTGTTTCATTGTAGAAACACAGACTTTTCCTGCAATCTTAGCTTGGACTACTTTGGGACAGTCTCAGATAACCAGCTGCACAATAAGCCACTTGAGCCTACAAAAAAACAGCGTATAGCAAAGGGTGGGTGTCTCTCTCACAGATTTATAATGGCACTATATAATTTCAGCTGAAATGCTATTTACTGTAACTCCAGATGTTTGGCTGCATCTACTGTTTACCAGGATGAACATTGTGCCTATTAATTGAAATGTACTATCTGTCATTTCATCTTGTGCAAAAATTTTACATTTATTATTAATTTCTAAATTATAAATGCCAAGATTTAGCATGCAATAAGATATAGAAGCATGCTAGAAAGTATTTTCTCTGTGCAAAATGCTATCAACACCTTAACAGCAATCCACAGATCCTCCATACAACCCTTACTCTCACTTCACAATATTACCATGGAAATAAAACTGTATCAGTACAAAATTAGGACACCAAGGACTAATACTAAGTCTGACACAAAGTAAGGTGACGCTTGCCAGATCCATGACTTGCACTCACATATGTTCTGTTGCAACTTTCAGAACTTTTTTTTTTTTTAAAGCTGAAATGACAGCTGTATTGGAAGATGGGAGTAACCTAGTCAATATAAACAAGTGCTACCAATTTCACCCTCTTCCTGGAACAAAAGGCTTTTCCCAGGCTACATTTCTTTTTCTTGTCCGGTCACTAAAGTTATTTATATCCTTTCCCAGAAGGTATGACACCACCCAATATTGAGCCAGATTCAGTAGCTGGGACTGTGACATTTCTCTAGGACCTTGTGACAGATTCAAGATTAAAAACATCTTTTCACATATTGTGTCTCTTCCAGGCACATTTTATGTCATGCAAGGCCTGGACAATGTCATTTGGTGTGGTTAGAACGCCAGGAATAAAAAGAATTTAATAAAATTTGGTTCATATCAAAATATTGTGAAGAATTTATGTTGCCTTTAAATTCCCAGCTTTGACATTTGCCAGGTTTCTCCTTCTACTTGTTCCTTTCTTCTTTTTAAGTGACAAAACAGAATATCAAGGGAGCCAGGGAAAGAAGGGGAAAAAAATGAGAACATTTCTAAATCCTGAAACTGCCAGCCTGGCTAAGACCTTGAGGTGCATGAATGTTTCCACAACTTGGTTGCAGGTTAGTCCTTTATCTGTGCTTTAACTCCAACTCCCTTTCATCCAGTGTGCAATAATCCCTGAGGATTACAACAAGGGCACCTCAAGACTGTTGCAAGACCCCAAAGGAGATTTCAAATGTGCAGCACCTCTAAAGAGTTCATAAATGGTGCCCGGGACAAAGCTGCATCCCACAGGTCATTCCAGGCTGCATCACGGTGCATGAGAAAGACTGGCCCAGGAGCCCCGGCGCTGTGTGTGCTACGGCATAGCCCGTGCAAACCGTGCGCTACGGCAAAACTGGGCAACTCGGGGCTGAGAGCACAAAAAGACAAAATTCCGAGGTACGTACTGTGCGCAGAGGTTGCTTGTGGGTTTGTTCATTTGTTTGTTTTGCTTTTCTTCAAGATGTTCAGAGTAGGGGAGACACAAGGAAATATTTCCTTTAGCGAACCTGTAAGGAGGTTTTAGTAGAAGAAAGGAGTGGTTTTGCAGCACTTCTTTCGGCCCACAGACTGGGTATGCACAGGGTATGTCACATTATAAGAGGTACAGGGGGAAAAAAGGCATGTTGCACTGGTACGAAGGTGTAACTGAGAAGAAATTGCTCACATCAAGATACCCTCTGAGCAACAACTGAAAATTAAAACTGACCAAGAAAAGTTGTTTTATTTGAACCTACTCAAATGTACAGTATCACAACTAGAGCATAGATAGTTTAACCAGGATACTAAGCAAACTTATGTATGATTGTTATTGCCCCTGTCTTTCAGGATATAAGGCAAAGTTTTTTAGGGCTTTCCATGAAACATTGTACAAGTCAGTGCAAAAGCACTGCTCTAAGACACTGCAGTTACTTTTGATTAATAGTCTGCACTTAAATCAGGAAAAAAACATTTTGGAAACATACAGTTGTAATATAAGTACTCGTAGTTAAAACCAGTGAAGATATTTTCTTATAGAGAGTTTTAGGTTACTTTTAAAATAAAATCACTTTAAAAATAGTAATTAAAAAAAATAGCAAGACTTTTCTTTTTAAGATTCTCAGTCAGACTTTCTCATGCCTGCTACTGTTTAGGCAATGAATATTCATGAACATAAACATGATTTGTAACATCTGTATACCAGTGGTAGAGGGTTAGCAAGACATTTACACTCCTTTGTTTGGGATATATACATGTATACAAAAAGAGAAACTTTCCCTTGTGATCTTCTCCAGAGATGATTTCACAGTCCAAAGGCTGGCCTTAAAAAATTATAATGTATATCATATGATTCTGCAGGAACAGAAATGGAAGCAGTGTCTCTCAGCCCACAGCCAAACCCTTCTACCTTGCCAGAAAACAGAAATAAAAGTTTAGCCTGCGAATCCCTTTAGCAGTCTTCACTCCTCTTAAAAAAAAAAAAAAAGATTACTGGATCTGGGTTTGTCACTACATACAAAAACCCATCTTCTGAGTTAAAATTCCCCTTCTATATGCCATTTCTGTATTCCAGTTAGTCCAGCTGAGTTAGATGAGGTGGCAGGGCTTGTCACATAAGAAAGTCACACTGATTTATTCAATCATTCTTTAACAATCACTTGTAATTCATGTGAAGTCTATTATTTCAGCTTCCTACTCCTTGTTTTGGTTTCTCTTGAATTAACTCAAAACCGTGAACTTAATTCACCAACTTAAATTAACTCCTACCCTTTTGTGACAGGTCCCCCAGGTTTAAATTTGTACTCTCAGTTAAACTAAGAGCTTATCTAAATGGAAAGTTCCTTGAGGTAGAAATCCAATTTAAACCAATTAGTTAACAATAGCTAGGAAGGGTGGTGCAACACTTCATGGTGTGAAGTGTGTTCTGTGATGGACACTTCTAATAAAGACTAGGAAAACAACCACCTGTGGCCTGACTGCAGTACCTTTCTGGGCACCTCGTTCCCAGATAAGCCTCTTAGAAAGTTTTATCAGCTAGGTAATATCCTTCCCAAACATAGGTGTGCATACACAGACTTGAACATGTCAGTTGCTGATGAGTTATCTAAAGCTACCTGTCCAGAACAGCATAACAGCATCTTGCTCAGTGGTTTGGACACATTTTCTTAGAATCATAGAAGTAATTTGGGTTAGAAGGGACCTTTAAAGGTCATCTAGTCTAACCTTGCCTGCAGTGAGCAGGGACATCTTCAACTAGATCAAGCTGATAGCCCCCCGTCCAACCTGATCTGGAATGTTGCCAGGGATGGGGCATCTGTGGCAGACCAATGCGCGGACTTTGTCTTAAATGTTTCTTGGTGCGGAGGGCTGCAGAGCAGAGCTACTGCGCAGGCAGAGTGGTAAATATCACCCGGCTAGACCGGTTTCAGAGCACAAAGGCGAGATGCCGGGAGTTGTGAATCCACCCCGCTTCGTCTCCCCTTGACAGTTCCTTATCTATGTAGAGATGACTTGGGGGGAGCTGCAAAAACGGCTCAGCCCGGGGTTGCCTGAAGACTGCATCATGGTAAGAACCAAAACTTGAATGGAACCTTGAATACGGCACTTGACGAGGGCACCCGACAAACACGGTCTTCGCGTGGGCACTAAGGACATGCCCTTCCCTCTGGCAACCAGCATGAAAAAGGAGGGACTAAAAAGTATAAAAGGCGGTGCTCACAGTGGCTGGAGCCACCACCAAGGAACAGCAAGAATCAAGAGGACCAACAGGACGCCGCTGGATCCAGGAGTGGTGATATCTTCTTTTTCTCTGTCTCTCTCTGCCTCTCTCTTTCTCCTCGTCTATTTGTCAAATTGTGAAAGACGTGTTGCATGGGACTTGTTGGTCTAGTTGGATTGTTTAATTAGAGTAGTTGCCATTGAGTTATTCCATGGAACCTCATGCCTTGCATTTTTGTACTATTAAATTGTTAAATTGGTTGGCTGGTATCGTTTCGCCTTAATTCAGTCCAGAGGGATCACGAACCTGGTTGTCGGTCCCAAGGGGAGGGAGGTTGTCCTAAATAGCTCCTTTTGGGCCGTGACAGCATCTATCACCTCTCTGGACAACCTGTGCCAGTGTTTCACCACACTCATCATGAATAATG
>NW_010560398.1:0-2103 GCF_000687285.1 Phaethon lepturus | reverse complement strand
CAGGAGCGCTGAAGTGATGACACAAAACTGGCGGCTGAAGCGTCCTCGCTCCAGAGGATCCGGGACCTCTGCGTGGGCTTTCTGCGCAGCCCGGGGATTTTGGTTTCATTTTTACTGTAACTACCTTCTACGGTCCATAAACTATATTGTTTTCATTTAATTCTGGGGACATAATGAATTTCTGTGGGCTTGTTTCCTGCTCAGTGTAATATCTTTGCTAGATGTGAGGTTTATTTCACAAGCTAGTTATAAATTTACTCAAACTCCCAATTGTTTCATCTTGGGAGCAATGAATAAAAAGAAACACGAGGGAGATTTTAGACCCTTCACATCCACTGAAATTCAGGGATGTAAATCCATCGTCTGACTTTTTTTTTTTCCCCAAGTGCTGAGTAATGTTGGAAAAATGTTAAACCTCATACTAGTGCCTCAGTGTGCCCATGTAATGGCCAAAGTGTCAAATTCTCCCTTCTTTACCCCCGAAAGAGTCTTCAGCGTAAAAAACCACATAGGGTGTTGTGAAGAGGTGATGAAAAACTGTCGGACATGGAGGTGTCAGGGTCCGGTCCCTACACAAGTATCCTTCATGTCATGCCCTTACCTCAGCTCAATCCCCTCTGCCTCATCACAGCACCAAATGGGTAAAATCTATTTTTTCCTCAGTTTCCTGAAAACCTGATGAAGGCCATGGGATAAAAGCTAACCTTCCTGTACCTAATCTGTAGCTGGCCCTTCTGTGCCTCCTAGCTGAAATACCCAGATTAAAGCTAACATCTGGCTATCAGCAAATAGATTTAGAGCAGCAGATATATATTTAATTTTCGAGATTTATCCCCTTTATTTTTTTGCCAATAGCAAGAACCCTAGGAGCTGCCGAGCGCTCTTTTGAAAAGCTTGCCAAAAAAATGCCTAATTCTCTTCTCACTTGTGCAGGCCAGTTGGAGATTGCTGGCGGTGTCGGTCTGGCAGAAATAAAAGGAAAATCAGGCGCAGGCTCCCCAGGCCAGCGAGAGCCGCCTGGGAGACTCGCCGGCATCCTGGTGGTTTTACGCTCAACCTGGGGTTGCTGCTTGTGCTGTCGGGTGCTGCTGAAGGGGGAGTAAAAAAGATCATCGACCCGGCCAGTTCTTCCCTTACGGCCACGTTTCCTTGGTTTTCTCCTCAGCATTATGCTCCTAAAGAAGTTCGCAGTCCTTTTATCAGGGCAAGTGTGTTTCAGTGAGCCGGGCTGATGCTCAGGTACCGGTGGACGAAGGCGCGCACGCACTCGGGGCAGGAGCACACGGGCTAAAAAAGTATAATAAAAATTGCATTGTGCCCGAGCCGAATTATTTTTTACTTGAAAGCAGGCCCCAGAAATCTTGTGCTTTTTTTTTTGTTGGAGGTTATTTTGCCCTGGCTGCTGTCTCCTTTTGATGACTTTGAGCACTTTTTTTTATTGCTGTGGGCTAAATGCAGGATCACAGGACCTGCTCATGAGATGCAAGAGGCAAGCACTGGCTTGTGAAACAGCAACGAGAGCTTGACAAGTCCCTGTTTCCACTTTCTTGACACGTCATGATGCGTCTCTGAGTGCTCTTCACCTGTTCCAGTGCAGAGTGAACAAAACTCACGTGAACCATTGTTGAAGCAAACTATTGGGTGAGTGAGGAGTTAATCTGCGAGAGCAAATTCTGCATCCAGGTGTGTTGCCAGCCCTGTGATGCTTTAATAACAAGCCAGGTGTCACCACTGAATTCGGGCATGATCTAGGACATGGGTTAGATGAAAGTAGAGGAGACTTTTATCATATCCCTACCCAGCAGATGAACCAATTTGTATTGATTTTGTGTGGTTTTGCTGTCTACTTCTCAGCCCTGACGCTTCGTGGTGGAGCAGCAACCTGAAGCAGAAGGGAGCTGCAGGAGCTGGGTGAAACGCGGATGCTCAGGGTCCAGTGTCTGTAGAATTTCCCAGTGCAGTTACATCAACAGCCTTAGGGGGTTTAGCTGCAATAAATACAAAAAGAAAGGCCGGAGATGTTAAGACCCAGCAGCTAGCAAGGCCTTTCAACCTCTTCAAGCCACGTCTCCTCCATGCTCACGCCGTGGTGAGGTGCTGGGC
>NW_010560397.1:0-1111 GCF_000687285.1 Phaethon lepturus | reverse complement strand
GGCCAGCAGTGAGCGGCGCCGAGCCTGAAGGACTTGGCCATCTGGTTGCTGATTCAGACGCCAGCCCCCGCTCCGTGACGTTCCGAAGGCTGCGGGAGGGGAGGGCTCGCAACACCTTTATCTTTAGCTTTGCTTCTCCCTTTTTTCCTATTTTTATTAGCTGGGAGACATCCCGTCCTTTTTATAGCTCTGAATTCGAGGGTGATCAGATGAAAGTGGAGCTGGGCTCCTGCATGGATAGGGTAGCAGCCACAAGGTCAAGGCACCTGAAGGAAAACTTCCCAGCTTTCACAGCCCTAAAGGTTGTCCCATAAAATTACTCATAAAATTAAAGTCGGTTTTGGGTTTCAAAGTCCTGAGAAACTTGAAATAGTCATCAGTCAGTTCTGGTATATGGAAAGCCCCAAACTTGGGCTTACTGAAGCAGAGGTTAACGCTGCGCTGTAACGTCTGCTGGGGACGGGGGAACACGCCTGGGACGGCAGCGTCCAAATCAGCCGGGAGGTTATGGCTTGGGCGGCGGGTGACGAGTTGTTTTCGCTATTAAAACATGTAGCTGGCTCCACGCTACGGATCTGAGTTGCTTTGGTCAAATTCTTCCCGGTAAAATGCAGAGCCACCTCCTCAGGCCCTTCTGCAGGATTTACGAGGACTGGGTCCACTCCAGTTTTCTTTCTGTATCAAAGTGATGATTTAACTAATTGATGATCTAATTTCAGGCTGGAACTGAAACTAACCTGCCAATTTGTGCATTTGACCTTGGTACAGATCAGCCGCGGTGGCAGCTAGTGTTAGTTTGAGAGCATTCGTAACAGCTTTTGCTTTAGTGATACCTTCTCCGGACTTTGCTTTTGCTTTTTTAAAACGTACCAATAGCATGGCAAATGGCGAGCGCGGGGGACGGTGATTCAGGCAGCAACACGCATCCCTGGGGGCGGTCGGCAGACGGCCCTGCCATACCTTTGGCAGCAAGGGCCAGCGCCGAACCGGGCAGGGGAGCTGGTCTCACCGAAAAATACCGCAGGCAAAGCACGGGAAGGTTCCGCTCGGCGGCAGCGACAAGGTCACGCGGACGCGTGGGTCAGCACAAGATGGAGGAGAGGCCGCCCGC
>NW_010560396.1:9775-13169 GCF_000687285.1 Phaethon lepturus | reverse complement strand
GGGCGCGCGGCCCCCGCCCCTCCCGACACCGCAGCCAAGGGTGCGAGTGGCACGCGCTTGCCCGCCTGCCGTCGTCTCTTTTTTTTTAAAAAAAAAACAACTTTGTTTTTTATTAGGCATGATGCAGAAGAAGCAGAGGAACAGAAAATACACAGGCAGATGTGTGAAGGTTTTTTTCCTCAGTGTCGCAGATCGGAAGAAAGGGGGAAAAAACCCAAACCGGTCGCAGTCCCAAGGTGTCATGTTCTGGAGAAAAACCCAGGGAATGACTGCAAAGCATTACTGTAGCAATCTGGCTGAAATGAAGCAGAATTTATGTGCTAAACAAATCAAACATCCATTTGAAGTTTGAGATAACGTTTTCTCTCTTTGAAGTTGCACTATGCAGGATTGTATTTTCTAACTTGCGTTAATTTGCATGGTCCAAAATTTTTACTGGTTTTCCTGTATCCTATTTTTATGTTTTCTCTATTCAATGGTGTTTGTTGAACGGTACACACAAATGAAACAGCAGCAGTCCTTAGGAAGGGGCCTTGCTCCAAGTGAGGTGATACTCCTTCTGTGCTTGCAGGGCAGAATTGGTAAGTTCAGATCATAAACAGTTCGTGCCTAGCCACGCAAGGCACATGTGAAATACCAACTTCATATACTGAAGCATATAAAAAATCCTAACAAAACAGTTATTTGTTCATTCTCATTGACAAGATTCCTGAAAATAAGACCACTACCTTTAATATTAATAATTTCAACAGGTATTAATAGGTTCCCATGTTACTCCATCATTTTAAAAAGCTCAAAATTTTTTAGAAAATAAGACCACTACCTTTAATATTAATAATTTCAACAGGTATTAATAGGTTCCCATGTTACTCCATCATTTTAAAAAGCTCAAATTTTTTTTAAGTAATTTTTTCCTTAAAAAATGTAGACCAATAAAAAGAATTTTTGGACAATCGAGTACTTTTTACAAGACCAAGTATTATGCATTCTACAAGTTTCCATAATTACAGAATACGTTTTTAAATCTCTTTAAATCTCTTCGGACCATATCATGTCTAATCATAGGGCTGAAAGGTACCTGAAGAGATCACCTAGTCAATTTTGCTTCCTTAAGGAAGTATCAAATATACCTAGAATGTTCTTGATGAAACGCCTGTGTGATCTATTCTTAACGACCTTCAGTGACGGACATTTTATGATCTTCTCAAATGAATTATAGTAGGCTGCTTGGTGTCTTTACATCAGAGATTCCATGTCCCTGTGTAATCCAAGAAAGGTTTAGAGAGGTCTTAATCACCACCTTTTGGTTTTGCTTCTGCACTATCAAGAATAGCTGGTTCTGCTGCTTGTAACAAGTGACAAATACTGCAAATTAAGAAGTCCAGGCTGGAAAGATGAAAATCCTCCAACTGTCAGGAGTAGGCCATTGTAAATGTAAACAGTTCCTGCAGTCCTAGGAAAGCTGTTAAAGGTGGTGTAACTGGGTAAATTTTGGTAGTGGGGGGAACTGATGTCGGAAATAAATTGACATCCCCTGGACGGTTTCTACTCTCAGGGTGAGTTAATATGATCTAAACATTGAGAAATTGTTCTCTGTTGCTCTTGCTGTCCTCCAGGTGGAAACAGCTTAAGGCTTCCGATAATCAAGACTTCAAGCTACGTAGGACTAACGCAGGGTAGGCCTGTGCCTATGAGCTAATGAGTTAATTATGGAAGGAAAACACATGGCTCAGTGGTAAAAGCATGTATTATTGGACACCAACCCTTGAACAAATGTGTTAATGTTTACCAGGGAAATAAAAATATTTGAGGCTATAAAAGTTGTGAACTTCATCAAAAGTAAGCCTAACAAAACACACATTATACTACGTGCTAACGGGCACTCTGTAACAGCCCCTTTTCCACACCACAGTGCTGCCTCGCAACAGGCAAACTTGGAAATTACCTTCAGTTCCTGAATGTGCCAGAAGGCTGTCATCTGAGATGCTTGATCGGAAGTCGGTGAGCGTTAACTGTTATCAATATCTTTTAGCCTGTGTTTTTTCCTGAGATGAGAGTGTGGCTTGTCATGTGGTAACAGATAGGTTGCAAACCAGGATATTAGTGAATCCACGTCACACTTTCAAAACTTCTAACAGGAGGTCACCGAGTTGCTAAAATATGGAAAAAGAGCGTCCTGCTGTTGTTCTTGACTTCCACCACCGTATTGATTGCAAAACTTGGTTTGAAGACTTGAATTGAAACTGGCAGCCTTATGTCACGGAAGATGAGTGCTTTCAGCCTAACTGTTGGTAAATTATTGATGTTCCATTTTAATTTCCTAAGAATGTTGCTTTCTCCTCCCTGATATATTTTGCCCATGTATTACACCAAGTAAGCAAAGGGATGAAGAGTGGTGTGGAAAGATTCAAAGAAAGCAGAATTATGAGCTGAACTGTCAAATGCAATGCTAATTTTTTACACTCAGTTGTCTCTGAGCAGTAATTATAGATCATTTTAGAAGGTGCATGTTTTTCTGTTATAAACATGATTTTACACATGTCAATAAATAAGAAAATCCTATTTGTTGGCAGCATTTCAGAATTAAACTTTGGGGTTTTTTTTAGGTGGCCCACATAGAGTTAGGAAAACTTTGGAAGACAACAAACTGAAAAATTTTAGTGCAGATGATTAACGTAGCATACATTTTTATTTATTTTTTATTTATTCTTTATTAAAAAATAATGATCCTGATAAAGATATCCAGATTTATAGAAAATGTGTGTTTAACCATCATTATTCATTTAAACTTTTTTTTTTTTCCTGGTAACGGTATTACTTTGTTCATAAGAATATTACCTATAGGGACAGTCAACAACTCACATGTTTTTAAACTGGACTCTGATAGCTCTGTTTTGAAGAATAATGTACAGGAAAATGTTAAGGGTTTCAGATATTTCTTAATGAACTGCAGATTCTCCAGGTGCTGTTTCTTTTAATCTCTTTTTGTGGCCAGATAATCATAAAGTAGTAAAACTGTCACCACATGCTTGTGCTAAAAATAAGTTCTAATCCATATATCCATATATAGAAGTAAACATTGAAATAAAGTTGCTTCTCCGAAGTTATTTATTAAGAACGTTAGTTTTGAGGATCAGGGTAAGAAAAAACAGCTACTCTCTGTTATGACAATTTTTTCACGTTCATACATGTTCTAGTTATTAGGAACTGGATTAAAATGGAAAAGGACATATTTTTTCAGTCTTTTTAAAGACGTGGAGGACATTAGAGATTGGCATTACAGAGGGTTGAGCTGTCCTTTGCACAGTTTCCTGTCAGTGCCCGTGAGCTGCGTGACACCCCAGTCTGAACACAGGGTGATTCAGGGCCATTGTGAAACTCCTACACGGAAGAG
>NW_010560396.1:4143-9744 GCF_000687285.1 Phaethon lepturus | reverse complement strand
GAGATCGCTGCTTCTCGGAAGGGTTGCGCACACTGGTGGAGCTCTGCTTCCATTTCTGTGGCTTGCATCCATTGCTTTCGGTCAGTCCAGCATTACTGAGTGGAATAAGTTTCTATAACATGTCAAATTCAGCTTTTTACTGGGTATTTATTCAAAAGAATGGATTTAAAAAAAACTCCAAACCTGCTTATTCCCAGGAGGGGAGACAAATGTCTTCTACAATTAATGCAACCATTCTTTGTGAGCTGCAACTTCTGTCACACAAAGCAGCAAGCTTAGCCCGGACAATCACATGCATCAAGGACTCTGAGAAGGCTGATACTTCGCTGCAAGTAATGTTTGTCAGCCCTACAATTCTGAATCGGAAATTGTTTGGGGGTATAACAAATTGCTGTTCTAGCTGAGCTCCTCAGAAACCCTCTTCTTAGGGTTTCCTGGAGATACCTTAGATGAAAGTTGATTTAGTGTAACACGGTGCTCCTGGGAGTAACTGACGCTTTAGACGCAAGGTGCAATACAATCCAGTTTCTGAGGATTTCGACTTCTCAGTCCTTCCTTTTTTCTCCGGTAGCCCTTTCACAAGGGCGTGCTTTGGTCTGAAGCTGGTTTCAAGCCGGGGATCACAGAATCTGCCCGTGAGAGGTAGGACATTTTACTGCGATCATTTTTTATGTATAGATATTAAAAAAGCGATTGGAGACCAAAATTCTGTCAAGGAATCTGAAAATTCAGGCCCAGGGAGTGTCTTTCATGATAACACTGTTGCTTCAAAAGGCACATACCTCAGGCAGATTTTTCACATTGCCAGGTCCGGTGTTTTAGCATCGTCGTGGGACTGTTTCCCCTAACTGATGTACAACTCATAGCCCATAGACCGGCTCATTAAAAGACAGTTTGTTTCTTAGAATACAGAAGCCTTATCCTGAAGGCTTGGGGCTTCAGGGTGAATTTTCAGTAATGTTGCTACTGAGTGCAGAGTATATTTGAATTTACAGGGGTACAACTCTCTCGCACAGTAGCCCAGGGCTTTCTGTTTCATGACTTCTCTCTCTTTTCTTACTCAGACCTACAAGTCAACCATTATACATTGGCAGAGATTCTTGTAGGACAGATTCTTGCATCTTCACCTTCATGAACCTTCTTACAGGCTCAGTGTAGGCACCTGCAAGAAAATACCAATGCCTTTGGACCTAAATAGAGATGGAAGAGCATCATTTTGTGTATTTAGACACTTTTTCACATAAATGAGCAGATCACATACTGCAATGCCTATCTGTCTTTCTTACCCCTCCCATACCAGTTGGAAAAGATATAAATTCAGTCTAGATGGGATACTGTAAATGAACAAGTTTGAGGCATTTTTGATGAATGGTATGAGTGATGCTGTGATAAAAGAAGATGAGACATTTTTCAGAAAAGAAGGTAAAAAGTAGACGGAAGGCAGTTTATCTGTATCCTTTCATGGCAAAGGCATTTAAATGTAGTCAGATGGATGTTAATATATGTTATAATTCGGAAGAAAAACCCTACAAACAAGAGAGGTGGAACACAAGCAAGATGGGAGTTGCAGAATTAAGGAGTCAGAGGGATTCGCTTTGACTTGCAAGGGAAAGCCTGGCCAGTGAGGTTGTAAACAAGAATCTCCTCATCCCCTATATAGTGTTTATTGTTTTGCAATTCTTTTTTTCCTTAATTTGGCCATTTGCTCATGTATAACCAAAATGATCTGGTGTTTTATTGCCACTGCTATAACAGCAGTGACATGTCCCTTTAATATGGCTCTTCTTGGCTCTACAAACCAAAGAGTTCTTCTATTTTCACACAGATTTCTGTCACAGATCGGCTCTTCCTTGCTGAATTAAAATTTTTGTTTGCAAGCATTGTCCAAGTTCTTCAGTCTTCATCCAAAAGGTGGTTTCAGACACATCTTTTCTCATCTGGAGCATAGATTCAAAGGAGAACGCAGACCAAGACCTCTAGATTTTGAACAAATAAAAGTACATGTCTGTGTTCTGGGACCTGAGTGATCATTCCTTTTTATTATTCATTTCGGACAATCACAGTCATATATCACATTTTCTCTCATGTTGAAGTTCATTGGTAAGGGCAAATCAAGACAGATTTTGGTAAATGTCCTGCTTAAGAACACTTTGGTTCCAGATTCTTTATGTTCCTGAATCTTTATGATCAGACCCAGCACAGTACCAATCCTGTCACATCTGTTCTCCATGCAGAGCAGACAGATTCTTCACTCAAACTTGAAATAACCTGCATCCTCTGCTAAGGTGTGCCACGTGACTCTCAGGGTTACAGTATAGCTGTGGTACCCAGTAAGACTGATCTTTTTTAGGAGCAGGAAAGACTCTGTCTATCTGGTCTGAACTACTGAAATAGATGGACGTGGTTTGCAATGCTCCCTAGAATCAATCAAATCCCATTTTTCTTACTTAATTCTTGGACATAAGGAAAACCTGCCCTTTCCATAACTTCTCCCAACTCATTTTTCCAACTGGAAATGTACGCAGGGTGCTTTCTATACCTGTCATGAATAAATTTCTGCAGTACTCTTTGTTCTCCATCCAAAGATCTTGATCCTCTGTGGGATCTGATTTTAGCTATCTCTTTCCTGACACGCAAGTTTTTCAAGCCTATGACCACTCCCTCACTGTTACGTGTCTCTGAAAACAGTCCTTCTGGTGGTAAATGCCTTTATAAGAAATGTGGGAGAGATTCCGATTGTTAAATACAACCCCCCTTACAAAGGATTCTATAAAGACAAGCTAAATTTCTGTAGTTTTGGTTAAGGTAATGCCTCATTTTTGTAAGCTAACACAATGCCACATTAGTTCATTAGTTAGTGTCTCTTTTTTTCCCCTCAAACTTTTTGCTGCCTATATCAAATACCTCTCCATAGTAGGTTATATGCTATAACCTACTGTGTGAAAGTAGGTGAGCTCTGCTTTGTATGAACACGATGATAGCCTTCACAGCATGATTTCTTTTTTTTTTGCATTCATAGCAAAATATCCAAGATGACTGATTTTTAAGAAAAAAAAAAAAATTGCTTATGCTCCCAATTGTCATTTTGTAAGACCTGTGGTGTCTGTTCTTAAGAGCAAGAAGAATTTGGAAACAAACAGGGGAGAGAGGAAACTACAGCATGTACCAGAAAGCAGTGAAAATAAAGCTTAAACAAAATGTAGCTAGAAATAAGGTTGGAAGGTAAGACAGATTTCTGCAGCTGGAAGACATGCAATTTGGGCTTACAGTGTTGATTGGTCCTAAGCCACATGCTTTGATAATAAAGATACAGAAGTCCTGCAGTCCTCTCTCGCTTTTTTTTAGCTTGCACATTTTGAGTCTGCTGGAGCCTAGCTCTGCAAATGTGTGCACTTTGGGGCTTTCCCCCCCTGTTCCTCACATAGTGAAATTCGAAGTTGTACTGTGCTATTTGGAAAGAGTGAGATGCAACTGAGAAGGGCGAGATGCAACTGATTATTTTTTTTTTTATTGCAAGTAGGTTTCGAAACAAACCTGAGAGACTAATGAGCCCAAGAAGCTGGAAAGAAGTAGACAGTTGTAGACAAGGCAGAAAATTGTATTGGAAGCCACTGTGATCGTGATGGTAGTGAGGAAGAAAGACATATGTGTCCCACACATACGTGACAAGCTGACTATATATTCTTAGCCATGGGGTTTAGAGAAAATAGGGACGATGTTTTAATAGGTAATATTGTGGTCCCAACCCATGTCATCATGTCTGTGTTGTCCCATATTATCATGCCACAAAGGGAACTTCTCTGGGATTTAATTCTGTGAAAAATAGTTTGATCTGGTAGCTTGCACCTGAAGTAACTCCCACACATTCTTATTTAGATGGCTGAATGCAGACAGGCCTTTATAAACCTTAATAAACTAATTCAGCCAAGTTAAATCTGGATTTCCAACCATTTCTCAACAAGACACCACAAAAAAATAGGAAATGCTGTAAGACTCCGCGCAGGAACATAGGTCAGAATAGAACTAGAAAATTTCCCACATGAGTCAAAATGCATTTTTGCTTTTGTATCTGTGTTATGTAAGGGCTTTGTTTCGTTGTTTTTTTCCCCAATAAAAAGGTGGGGCATTTATTTTTGTATAATATATTTTTAATCTTATCAGAAGAAAAGGACTGAAGTATTCTGTTCAGAAATTGCCCAAATAGGATTTTTTTACAAATACAGTTGCAATGCGATCTCCTTTCCTTCTGAGGCCACATTCTAATAACATTAACAAGATTTCACAAAGCTATTAGAGAATGAGTCAGCCTAAGGCAGAGAAGCTTAAGACTTAAGGGAAAACCTTGCAGCACATCTGCATGATAAGCTTTTAGTTTATGTGGTTTTTAGTTGCCAATACACAGCAATACATAAAGAGGTTTCAGAGGGAGACATCTGACGTTGTATGCTGCTCTCCGCCAAACTTCATGTGTTTTGCTGACATCCCATGGATGTTCCAGAGATGAAATTCAGAATGCTATCTAATCTGATTTTTATTTTCCACCCAGCATTCCAAGTATTTTGAAATCACAGTCTGGCTTGGAGAATTTTCCTAACTTTATCTTATACAGAGCTGTAGGTAGTCCATATTTTAATCTATTATTTTCAATTTCAGTTTAGTGCACAGGAATAAAATCTTTCTAAAGATGTAGTCATTTACATTTCAAGCACTGCAACAAGTGTAGTATTTTCAATAATTTAGTATCTGTAGCTATACTACTTACTGGATGACAGTATTTCAGCCTATGTAAACTTTCTTAGTTACTAGCTTTACTGATCCTAATGTCGATAAAAGACTGTCACATAAATTTGGACCCACTGATGATTTTCTTGCTCTGAAATGTCCTCAGAACCATGCAAGCTGGAAGTAACTAACTGAGTTTGTATCTAATATGGAACAGATAATTAGGCATTTTGCTAGTTGATTCTGCCTTGGAAAAAGCTGCTAGTAATGAGTAATTGATCATATTTGCTAAGAATTGTCTTATTCAATGTACTAATTAAAAATGATTTATCAAAATATGCTCAATTTTGTGTGTGTATAAATGGCACTGTTTTGCACATTATACTGATTTGTAGTGTGTTTATGATCCTAACTGAATAGAGAACACTCTCTGAATTTCAAAAATACTTTCTAACATTATGTTAAAAATCATAGAGGAAGGATCTGAAATGATGCACAGCAATAAAAATAATTTATATCTATATTTGTTTATCTCTGAATGATTCTTTTCCTTTTCTTCATTTATTAAATGTTAGCAGGGTGTAAATAGAGGGGTCATACTCTCCCTCTTTGACTGAACAATGGATACTCTGCTGCACATTGAACAGGTTTATTTGCTATAAAGAACATACCAGCCTTATGTAGCTGTCATGATAGCCAAGGTTATAAGACAGACAACTTGACATAGTTTGAAAGGAGCAGAAGGTTGAAGCTCTCAAGCCTTTTCGAGGCCTGATAAAGACTGAGCAATCATTAAACTAAAAGTGGGTGGTAATTGCTCTGGATATCATTGAGTTATATTAATAAGCTAGGAAATGTCGAGAATAATAGTACAAAACT
>NW_010560396.1:0-4116 GCF_000687285.1 Phaethon lepturus | reverse complement strand
AGTGCCTATGTGCATGCTTATTCTAAAAATGGGTCTAGTTCTGCACATTTGAGCTATAGATAGTATGCAAAAATGGTGAGGAATTTGAAGCATGTAAGATAGGATGATTCTAGTGGACTATAAAAAAAAAAAGAAAAGCTTTAGACCAGAATTTCACTTATCCTGTAATATTGCACATATTAGTAAACAAACTAATCTCCTGAAAGTTTAGTTTTGAGTTTTGGAATTTTTTTTTTCCTCTTAGCTAGATTGCAGCCAGAGTAATTCTTTCCAGTGCATGCTTGGCTCATGTTTGGCTTGAGAAAGGGCTTGTGTGCCCTAAAGCTTTGTTCTGACTGCACCATTCGGTCTAATAAAAGGTAACATCTCTTTCTAGACATTGATTTTAAGAAGTGATGGACTGAAAAAGAAGAGATGGCGTCCAGCTTTGTACCATGGAAATAAATTCTAAAATGACCGCTGATACCTATAGAAGCCTGGTAAAGTTAGAAAGACTAGGGTTTTGTTTTTTTTTTAATGTCTGATAATGACATTATTAATGATCACAGACATTTTTCATTTTTCCAGACTAGTTCACAGTCGTGTGGGTAAGTACCATTAGCCTGCATACAACAGGGGAGATCAGCTGATGTGTAAAGCCTTTCCTAAGCTTAATTGGCTAGTTTTGCATTTTGCAGATGTTAGAATTCCAAATCAATAATCCTGTAAATGCACACAAGCAGCTCTGACGAAACCCAAATTTGATTTGCTGCTGCTTTGGTGAGACAAATCTCATTTGCAATGGAAGATGTTGAACCGAAAGAGAATATGCCCTTGCAAATTCTCTTACCCAAGGGTAAATCATAAAATTGAATGTCAAGGTCATCATGACAGACAGCATGCGCCTTGCAGAAAATGAAAGTGCTGCTTCAGATACTCTATTTTTTAACATTTGAATGAAGCCTATTTGAAGGTTGGGGTTTTTTTGGTTCGGTTTTGGGGTTTTTTTTTCTTTTTATACATCGATTTCCAGTCCAGCTGGGAACAGTAAGGGCTGAGGTGTGTAGCTGTGTGTGTTGCGTTAGCAGAAACGGGCTCCGCCGGTACCGCAGCTGCACGGGGATGTGCCATTTGCTCAGGAGGGGGAGAGGGTGGTGTGGCGGTTTCCATGGCAACCTCCACAGCCGCCGAAGGGCTCTTGGCACCTTTGGAAATCGCTTCCTTTTCATTATGCTTCAGCAGTGGGAAAAAAGCGATGCCTGCAAGTTAAATATCAGTGATTACATTGAGTTGAAAAATGAAATTACGTTTTTTAGGCGGCTTCGTGGCATGTGATTGAGCCGGAATAGATTGTGGCAGCAATAATACGAGCAAACGGTTTACTCGGTATTTTTCAGGTTTGTTCTTTACCAGAAGAACAGATGTCTGCATACATTTCACACAATGTAGCGTTACAGTCTTTCCACAAAACATTGCCTGTGAGTGTGGAACAGGAAGGGAAGGGCAGGGTACGATACGATAGCGATTTAACACGGGAAAATCTTTTTATTTGAGCAATACCAGAGGGTGGGCAAGATGGGGGGAAGCATGCGAAAATTAAGGGATGACATTGAACCGATTAGCTGTATGACAATTATCTAGCAATATTATTGTTTTGAAACTATCCCTGCTCTCAGTGTATCCTGGAGTGCATTTTCTTCTCTCCTGTGTAAGTATTCTCTGCAGCACTACACAAAATGGCTGGTAGATGTCTTTCATGAAAAAGAGTGAAGCATGAAAGCGAAATGGGCTTTTGGAATTTTTATAAAGGATTGTACATGGAATCTGCCACTGGTTTAATGATGTCCAGTGGAGCTGCTGGAAATATATTCTATTCAGAAATATAATCCCGTTAAAAAACTAGGCTGGTATGTAATTAGCAGCGATCAAGATGCTGCTCAGCTACTTCACACCACCATAACCAATTCTCTGGTTATTCTATTCTTTGCACTCTTGCTTGTGAATATTTACTTTGCATAACAATTTTACAGTGACTTCTTAATACTGTGTAGCATGCCAAATTTTACTATTGGATTATGGGGTAATCTGATTTCTTGAAATCCATGAACCTCTGTATGGACGTACAGGATTCCCTAACTTGACTGCATCCTAGTTGGAAAATATTGAGGCGAGTTGCCTGTGACAAATGTACCTGGCTTAGCTTCCTTGCCTTGAAGTGTGCATCGACCAGAATTTATATGAATGAGAAAGAAAATGAAACAATTCACACTATATTCATTGTTACTCCACTATCCTGGTGTTTACAATACTGGAGAGAAGACGTCTGGCTCTGGAAGTGCAGAGCACGTGTATGCCTGCGCTTGTGTGCATCGCATGTATATGGGTGTACGCCCTTTTTTTTTTTTACCTCTGAAGCTTTTTTCTTCTACAGCTACACAGTAGGGAAAAAAAAGATGACAAGTCACCCACTTTCATTTCATTGCATTAAAAAATAATTTGAGGTCTCTTTTAAAAAGTGTTGTGAAGCTGTCTCAAGAAGGAGCAGCCATACTTGTTCTGTCCGCATCCGTACTGTCTGTCTGGGGGTGATGCTGGCATACACTGCCATGTCAGCTGTGCTCAAGCCACATGTTTGAAGAAGACTTACCAGCTTGCTACAGACTGCTCTTTCTCAGAAGAGACCTTGGAAGAGAACTAGAGGGTTTGTAATGCGATCAGCAGACTGCAATCCTGCCTGAACCAGCCCGTGAAGTGAGGCTGGTCGACAAAGTAAGCACATCCAAACGCTAATAAAACCAAACGATTTGGAGCAAATGATGCACTCGGCTCAGGTAGCACCATGGGACGATTCTTGTTAAAATTGTTTGTCGGGAATACCCCACTGAAACTGATGGGTCTACATATCTGCCCGATAAAATAGTGGAAGCCAAGATCTGAATCTCTGTATGCAACCAATAGCTACACACTCTTCATCACCGGGCAGGGTCTGAGGTGGTGAATGTCAAGGTCAGTCCAAGTACGTTGCATTGTGAATTGACGTGTAATTAGCACTTTGAGAAGGGGGGCGTTGGTAATTCAGTTACGCTAAACGAAAGGTGTTTTGTTCCAAAATTTGGATATGGGTAACATCTAAACCCTATTTATCCTGAGAGTAGCTCTAGCCTGATAAATGTCCGATAACGTCACAAAGATATATACGTAACAATGTATGTGTCTGTGTTTTCACATGAGAAAACCCAGATAAAAAATTCTCCTGTTGCAAAAGAAATCCTGTGTGTGTGAAAAGGCAGCCGATGAATGGAAAACAGACTCTTGTGTAACATCCAAGCCTTTGTTGGTAGTGAACAGATGCTCCGCCAGCAGTCCTGGGACTTTCATGGAACTGCTATGAATATGTTCACAGCGTGAGAATACGGGCAACACGCTGTTAAAATGCTGCTTCCCAAATCCCAGGACTGCTATAGTGCTGTTGGAGGGTCTGCCTTAATTCAAAAGCATGCTTAAAAAGGGCCCGTTATGATGTAGCGTTCTGAAATTGTGTAGGTGATTTTATAGTTTAGTGCACTTAAGGCTGAAGGACTGGGAAGGAAAATATCTACCTTGCTATATCCTGGTGTGGAAGAGTCTCTCTTTGGGTCTGAGATTCTGGGTTCAAGTACTAATAAAGGAACCTTTTCACAAATCATGAAGTAATTTAAAGGAATGACTTAATTAGACAGATTTATCTTGTGCTGCAGCTATATACATAAAGAATCCACCACTGTACAATGTCACAATGCATTTTTTATTTTTATTAAGCAATTTTTATAAGGGATCAATACTTTTGGGCAAAGAATCTTAAACTGAAATGATGCAAAATACAGCATACAAGGAAAAGGTTTCTTTACTTTTGTTTTTTAAAGTCTTTCCAGGCACCTGTTTTTACCACTTCAGTCACGCTTGAATAAATTATGTGCTTGGAATGGTAAAGACTATAGAAGAAAATAAAAGGTCTAAAATAAAGAAAGGGAGAGACTGAGGACGGTGATTAATTAGCAGGATATTAACCGAAGCGTTCTCTTCTGCTGATGACAATATTTAAAGCA
This sequence comes from Phaethon lepturus, assembly GCF_000687285.1. NCBI lineage: Eukaryota > Metazoa > Chordata > Aves > Phaethontiformes > Phaethontidae > Phaethon > Phaethon lepturus. The sequence goes on along the minus strand of NW_010560396.1, from coordinate 52 downwards.
GGTACAATGTCAGTGACAACAAAGCCACCGGGGCGAAGGGCCCCGGAGCGGA
>NW_010560395.1:1867-4801 GCF_000687285.1 Phaethon lepturus | reverse complement strand
GCGACCGGGACCCCCCGGCTCCTCGCCCAGCCCCGCGCGTACCCTAAAAATGAAAGTTGTCTCCGTTGCGAACTGCTTCACAACACATTTTTCATTAAAACAAACTATCTCTTCACAGAAAAAAAACAATGAACATCTTTCTCCTCCTGATCATTGAAGGCCAATTAATTAATTGGGCTTAATTGTATATTACAGTTCAAACAATACTGTTGCACTTATTTGTCATGTTAATTGCAACGTTAAATAAAAAGACAATAAATTATTACTTAAATCATCAAGATGCCTAATGTGGGATTTGGGATGGGGCAGGCCTGCCTTGTGTCTCCGCACTGGCTGATTTCATGGGATAAATCAGTGCTTGTTCTGCAAAAGACGCAGCTGACACGAGAGCGTCACTGCTGAGATTAGTGAACTACATATCTATGGATCACGGCAATTTTTCCACTGTGTTTCCAAGTGTTTGTAGCACACAGTTTACATTCCACACCTAATCAAATGGCACAAAAGAGAAAACTTTGAAAATCAATGTGGCACAACTATGGTACGCGATCTGAAGCTAAGAATTTTACCTCTAGAAACTATTTAATTAAGCTTGCAGCTTTTTCCCCCTCTGAAGCCAAGGGGTAAGAGCCTGTACATCCATAGCTCTCGCTGCCAATCTGTCGGGAGAACAGAGACCCAGAAGCAGCGGAGGCAGGAGGGCTGCTGAAAACCAGCTCTGCATTCTTTCTCTAAAAGAATTTTAAATATATTCTCTTGTCAAGCACATCCTTCTTTTGTTTGAAGCAGTGAAAAATTTTATTGCTGTAATCCACTGACACGCTTTCAGCAATGACTATGCCCTTTCTATAGCCCACATGATAGACTGATAGTTGTTCATGACACCCTGAAAGAGGCTCATCTGCAAAAGTATAAAACATCAGCCTCGCAGCCATGGTACGGGGAGAACAGATGATACAGTTTATCTCCCTCGAACACGTGCTGATCGGGTAGCTCTAAATTACAGCCAACGACGTTTCCTGTTAAGGACATTTTTTTCCCTAGAATTACCTTTTCCGTACTCTTAAAAATGAAATTGTGCGAGGTGTTCATCTTAATAAATAGTTTGTCTTTATGCTTTTCTTGAAAAACCTTCTCTACATATTATTTTAAACACTGATATCAAAACTGAAACCATCTATCTCCCATCTGCAGCTAAATGATTCTGGGAGACAATTTTATTTGCAGCTCAGTAAAGTGCTATGGCAGCAAGATTTCCAGTGAGCTGCTTAATCTGGGGGGGAGGACGACCCAAAACACTCACTAATTAAGTGTTTGAGGGAGAGAACGTTCTGCCATGAATCTGCCCCCAGCATTTACAAGGCACTGACAGTACGAGAAAGAAACACCTTGGATCATCCTTACAAGAGGCTACAGGGGATGCCTGGCTCAGCCAGAAAAAGGACAAAGCCTCTTCATCAAACACGAACCACAACCTCCGGGAGCTTGGAAAGACATCCATTAACTTTTTTTTTTTCCCCAGCTCTTTGCACCTCCGGGGCATTTGTAGCACAGGAGGTAAACGGGGCACGGTGCCAGGCACAGCGATGGCCAAGGGACTCCTGGTCGAGGCTGGAAATACGCGTGCTCAGAGATTTTTCATAAAAGCCCTGTGCAAGGTGTAGCTCAGTCGCTCGCTTGGATGCCATTGCTTATCCCATGTGATGCTACTCCTGCCAGTATTTTAAATGACTGCTCAATTCACCCCTGATTTCTGGATTGCATCCTCTGACTTCTGCTGCCAGCCACCCGAGCGGTGTGCACTGGGGTATTTTACAGTGCTTGCTCAGAGCTTTTCTGCTAGATAGCCTCAAAAATACATACATTTTTCAGTACAAAGAAAGACAACTCCAGCCCAGTTTGACCTAGTAAATACCAACTAATCCCACAGTCCCCCCGTGAGGCCTTCGGAAGCGCCTTTGAAAATCAAAGATTAGGATATCCATAGTATTCACATTTTCTCTCTCTGACAGCAGATCTACCAGGAACTTAAGTAAGCAGCTGACCACAGGCACTCCCTCTCTCACATACATGCTCCTCTCCCAATAGATGGCACATTACCCCATTTTCAGGCTTTCCCATCACCCGGAGGTTTTCCTGTCCGTTTGTAATAGCTAGCCAGAGTGAAGCTCCAGCCGTGGCCCCAAGCCTGCAGCTCCAGCAGCTCGTGCCCAGGTTGTGTGGCCAGTGCTGCCCTTGCTCCAGGCTGGAAAACGTCACCCCGGCAAGCTCAGGATGCTGTACGTGGTGCTACCGAGGACGCAATGCGCCTGCTCCCATCGCCCACCCAGACGTCATAATGGATTCAAGAAACAACTAATTCATGCTCATATCAAATATTTATATAATAAATATACAAAACCTATATTCACGTCACAGGCTCACTGCTGCTGCTACATTTTTGGACCATCTGCCTGCCTTTTATTTCATTCTACAACATATACATTAAATCTTATCAAACAACCAATTAAGACAGAAATCAGATCTATTAGCACTAGAAGCAATCAGTTATGGCTTCTCAAATGTTCCATCTCATTTCCTTCAGTCACTTCATCCTTATCTAGATCTAGTTTTTTATCTGTCCACTCTGCAGGATCACTAACTCCTCCTCTGCCAGGCTCAAGTCACTGTCCGCTGGGTGGACAGAAAACACCTCTTCAGCAGGTCTGTTGTGCTCTCCACCATGTAATATCCCCCAATTACATTTTGCCAGCAAAGCTTAAGAACTTTTGCTTTCTCCAAGTTGGTGTTGATGGCATTGCCTCTCCTAACTACACATGCGGGAAGACTTTTGGACACCACTTAGTGCAGGAATTGCTATAAACCATCTCGTGCCAAGAGGATCGAAACCAGCAAGACATATGGCTGCTGACCAAGATGCCCAGGTACTCGGGT
>NW_010560395.1:451-1816 GCF_000687285.1 Phaethon lepturus | reverse complement strand
GCTGCCCAGCAGCCACCACGGCTGCCCCTGTACCTGCCGGGGCCGCAGTCGCTCACGTGATGCCGACAGTGATGAAGGAGCAATGTGAGAGGGAACAAGTTTGGGGCTAAATTTCCCCCAGAAAGGACTCCTGCTCATCACCACAGCCTCTGATAAGGACTGGGAGAAACTGTCCCCATCTCCATCCCTTACCTTCCCCTGGCGCCGGGCACACGCGCTTCCCACCCTGCTCAGAGCGCGGTACGCGCTGCACGCCGAGGAACAAGCAAGGAGAGAGCCAGGCGCGCACACCCCTCTCCGCTGGCCTCTCATGTCATAGGGCAGTTTTGCTAGGGTTTGTACTGTGGGGCATCCAAAGACCATTAAGTAATATAAAATTTGGGGGAGCTGGGCAGCCTTTCATTTGAAAGTCTTCAGTAAAGTGCCTGGAATTTTCATGCATTCAAGGGAGACCTATAAAGTAAATCTCAACTCAGGTCTTAATTATAAAGCTAAAGGTTGCATTGCTAATAATGCCAATACTGCAGCCTGCAATCATTAATAGTTAACACATTCGCCGCAGGCACTGTTCCTCTAAAGGACCTGAAATATTGATAAGTGGAGCTGATGGAGCTGGGAGATGGCACACTGGCCCTCGCAACGGAGTGGCTGGAGAACTTGGAAACTGCTGGTGAGCTTTCCCTGCCGCCCCAGTGCAACCTTCCCCAAGCTGCATGAGACAGATTTGCTGTGGGAATCGTTTGGTTTTCTATCAAACAGGCCACAAGAAATGCAAAGTGTTGTTTTGCTTTTTAAGCTACCTGGTGAAGAAGGAAAGCTCGATGGAGCAGTGTTGTTGGCCTGGACATCGTTGCAAGACACCAGCCCAGAGCTGTAAATGTACTTTGGTCTGTACAGAAAGGAGCCACAGCCAGTGAGAGTGTGCATATCTGATTAGGAAGATGCTGGTTTTCTTGCATTAACTTCACAGTAACATCTGTTATAGGTGATAAAAAAAGCAAATCTGCTTAATACATTTTTGCTACAGAGAAACCACTCGTGTCACTTCAGTGTATCAAGAGGCTGAATTTCTGGCTGGCTTAGAAAAACAACTTCAAGCAATCAAAGAAATTCTGATCTATAGAGATAGATTATATGTTTGTCAATAAACTGGCCTTCCCCCAAAATAATGGTAAGTTGTAACAAATTGATAACAGACAGTAAGGCTCAGCAAGGAATCTTACCCACTGCAGAGAGAAAGCTGACGTAAAGGAGGGTGCTAAGCTTAAGCCTTTTTATTTCTACCTTCATCTTTGTACACACGCTCCTTTTACCCCAGCCGCCCGCAAGCACGCTGCCCTTCCCGCGGAGCTAGTCACGCTCCAT
>NW_010560395.1:0-420 GCF_000687285.1 Phaethon lepturus | reverse complement strand
AACTTTGTCATGGTCAGTAACGCAAATCCAAAGGGATTACAAAGGTGCGTTGGAGAGGGACCTGCTCCACATCGCACACCTCCATCGGAAGCGCATCCCAGAGCCCAGAGGAAGATGGCAGCTTTGCAAGGGGAGCGGGGAGGTCGACGCACTGCCCGGGGCGTGGAGGACCAGGACCCGCTCCCATCCAGCGCTTACCTGCGATACCGTGATGCTGCATTTCTTTGCCAGCTCTTCTTTGGCTTCTTCACTGGGGTAGGGGTTACTGAGGTGGGAGTAAAAATACTCATTCAAGATTTCTGTGGCTTGTTTACTGAAGTTACGCCTTTTCCGTCTGAAAGGAGACAAGAAAACCACAGCTGTTCTTCCGGACGTAAAGAGATACCAGGCAGGGTCAGCCGTGGAAGCCACCCGTGCTTC
>NW_010560394.1:98335-100607 GCF_000687285.1 Phaethon lepturus | reverse complement strand
CGCTTCCAGCTACAACCTCTGCTGAAACTCCGCTGCGAAGTGCTCGAGATGCTAATGGGTTTCAGCTTTCCGTGAATTTGCAAAAGCAGTATCCTGCAAAGCTGCAGATGATTGTTCATGCTCCCTCACCTAGTCTAATATTTATTATATTTTTCAAACAGACAGTATTAATTTAATCTTGATTTTTTTTTTTCCTGAAGCAGGCTATAATTAAATGTCCTTTTCCTGTGACATTTGCTGGGATATAGTGAGGCCAGGGCATTTTTAAAGACTCATTCAATATAACTAGCATTTCAATTAGTGTAAGTGCATGAAGTAAACATTAAAAAAAACAGTCCAGTCACTTGAACTCATACACAAGGGACAGTTTGATTTTTAACTGACTGGAATTTTTTATTTTTTCAAAGGAGAAGAAGTCTGAGTGGTGGAAATCCTACCAAAGTATGCATGTTAAAGCATGCTGAATTTCTTTTCATTTTCTCCTTGGAGCTCATTTTCTGTTCCACAGCTGAAGTTTCATGTTGACGCTTCATCTCTGTGCTGCTGCCGTTACTTGGGGAGATTTTCGTATATGAAATTTCCTACTGAGCAACACTGTTTCACTGAGGAAAGATGCTTCTCTTTGGTCCACCACATCAACATGCCCAAGCATGGACTGGCAAAGGCATGTGTAATATTTCCAACGGCTTGCCATTCCTCTTTAAATCACAGAGACATATGGTATTCTTCTCATTCCTATTTTTCAGGGAACGTCTCTTAAAAAAAAAAAGCCTCCTTTGGGGGTTCACAGATCCCAGTTATCTACTGAGAAGGAGGTCGCTAAAGCAGGAGTCACATCTCGCCGCATATTAGCGCGGCATCTCACGCAACCGACCGCTGGCCTTGCTCGCGGTGCTGGGCACGAGGAGGCAGTGCTACGCAGCACCAACGCTCACTGAGCCTTTCATAAGTAAGCTGTCTCAAATTAGCATAGGAGACGTGAAGGAAAGGGGCATCTAGTTGCAGTTCTCTGGTGGAGAAAAAAGAAGAAAACCACCCTCGCTTTGATGCAGCATCCCCACGCCATTTCAGTCGCCTTTGCGTACCGCTGGGGCCGAAGCGGAGGGGCGGTGGGAGAGGATGCCAGCCCGCGGGCCGGCAGCAGCTCCTGCAGAAGCGAAGCAGATGCCTGGCCCTTGAGTAACCCGGCCAGGCTGCAGTAAATTGGGCAGGTCCTTGGGCCCTAATTACCACCACCCCCACCTGCAGAAACACAGGGACCGTGCTCGAGAAGAAACACGGCATCCATACTGCTATTTCTCTTCCCAGTAATATCGTTGTAACATCAAAACGAAGCATGATTACAAAAGCCAAGAGTATTTCTAAAAATAAAGGAAATACCAGTAAATGCCTACGTACGAAATGTAGCATTTTATCTAACGCTACCAATGGAACTAAACGCTGCGCTGCTCGCTCTGCCGTTCCCAGAATAAGCACGGTGCATCTCCAATTGATTTACCCCTATTACTCATTTTGTACCGGGGTTTGCAAATTCCTCTCCCAGCGCAGAACATTATTTTTCTCCGTTGCTGACGGACGGCAGCGGGCCGACTCCGATAAATCCCACTTGGTCAGAATCGAGTATCTACATCACCCCTCCTAACCAACCAGCTGAAACACTGCCGGCACCGCATTAGCCGGCGGCAATTTCAGTAGTCGCTTTTCCTTCCGTTAGCCTCTTCCAGAGCTCCCAGTTATTTCAGACACTGGGGATGCTTTCCTCAACTTAGGTGCAAGGCAGTCGTCTCCAGGAGGAGAGGAGATCTGGACGCCATCACCGCTGGGTAGAAAACCACCTTTAGGGAGGCTCAACCCGGAGCCGTCACCGCTCCCGAGGGGAAGCGGGCGTCCCGCTGCCCTTTTCCCACTTCAACTGATGGCACTCGGCTTGAGCTGGAACCCAGCAGACCCCAGTGTCGGGGTAAGATTTGTGAGCAACGTGTTTATTTTTGTGCAGTCGGTTACTACACAGTGACAACTGTCCTTAACGTGACACTAGGCTCCCTTTGGGCCTGGCATTTCCTGACCAATGGGTCTAGACAGGGGCTCCTATTAATTAATCCCCAGCTGTGCTCGACATTTGCTGATGGGAGCCCTGACCGGGGATCCGCTTTTCCTGGGTACGGAGAACCTCATCTCCCCCCCCAATTTTTTTTAATCAATCAAACTTGCACCACAGAGATAAACAGGGGAGGAGCAGGAAGATGAGGAGCTAAACGCCGAAGCCGACCTG
>NW_010560394.1:98055-98304 GCF_000687285.1 Phaethon lepturus | reverse complement strand
CCCGCGCGCCCTGCCGCGCTAACCGGCGGCCAAGCGCTTCCCCGTCTCTCCTGCGGCAGCGGAGAGGCGGCGCGGAAGAGCACTGCAGGGTACGCAAACCCGTTAGCGGTGCCTCGTCGTTAAAAGCAACGTCTAGAAAGCTCCTCGCTGCAGGAGGGAGGGAGCCCGCCCGCCCGCCGCGCCCCTCGGTATCCTTGGGAAGGGGTACGGGGGCTGGGGCCTCCCCTGTGCCTTTCCTAGAGGAGCCTA
>NW_010560394.1:67390-98018 GCF_000687285.1 Phaethon lepturus | reverse complement strand
AGCAGGAAACCACATTTTTTTTCTCAGGGACTTCTTTTAACACCTGGGGCCTCTTGCCTGGCCTTCGCCAATTAGAGACGGAGTTGCAGAGACTGCAGAATTGCTCTCATTTTGTATTTCATTTTTTCAGTTAGATTAGTTCAGGGTTCATAAAATGAACGAGCTTAGCTCGAGTCCCACAAGCCTGCTTTTCCTCCAGGCAGCTAAATACACTGCTCTGCTTGCTAGACAAACAGTTAATCGCTTTCTGCGCTCGGCATCCTCCGCCGCGCCGGGAGATGGGCCCTTGCCAGGTCCCTCAAACAGGCAAAACCACCACACACGTACATTTATTTCCCGTGCAGGTTGTGGCCGACGTGCAAGGACAGACACAAAGAGAGGAAATCGCCTTTTGTGAGAGAGAAGCCTTGTAAATAGGATCAGGTTAAACAGTCTCTCTGACTTCCAGAGCATCTTCAACGCAACTGTAGAGCAGGAACCTATCTGATAACGTACCTATGGGACAAGTTATGCCAGGAAACAGAGGGGAAGGGATTCGCTTCCACATGTTACCAGTGCCAAACACCATGGCTTTGAGGAGGGGGCGACAGGAACGATTTCAGTTCTGTGAAGTGAGGACAGCAGGAAACTTTTACTACTCAGTTTATCCCAAATGAGACTACGATGTGGCTCCTCATCAACAAGTACCAGGTTGGGAAGAAGTGTCTGGTAACAGTCTTTAACCTAGCAGAAGGAGATGCAACTGGATAGACCAAGTAGAAAAAAAAAAAAAGTTGCTGGGCAAATTAAGGCAGCAAAGGTAACTTACTATTGAAGCAACCTGCCTAGGGACCTTGTGAATTCATCGTTGCTTGAAGTCAGACCTGGGCTTCTTTCCAGGAGCTATGTTGCAGCTCAAGAATAAATTACAGGTGTGACAGAGCTGATGTTCTGGAAGCACAGAGATATGATAAAGGCTGTGGAAACAGTCACATCAAGCAGAAGTCATTATGAATAAATCTGTATTCCTTACCTGATGGGAACAGCTGAAGTGTGTGGGAGAGGAAAGGGGAGAAAGGGATAATTAGGGCAAGCTCCCACAATTGCCTGCATAGATGGCTTGTCCTCTTCAGACATCACCTCCCAGAGAAAACAGCACCGCTTGCCTCAGGAGGCTGGATGGGGTCCTTGAGCTCAGTACCAGCGCTGCCGGACTCAGAGGGACCATCTCACTTCGGAACAAAATGCCGAACACGTGCCCCATACGCACCATCTGCTCCCACTGCTGTCCTGCTAACCTGAGCAGACGTGGACTTGCTTTCTGGGAGCCTCTGCGATGCTACTGCCCACAGCAGAGCTGGGGAGATCAAGCTGATGTCCAATGTGTGGAAATCGCCACAGTATATCAGAAGGCAGCTGTGGGTTTAAAACCCATCCTTGGAGAGACATGAGTGTGGGACAGAGACACCAGAAGACCTAGAGGAGTCCCCCATGGAGCTGCGGAAGAGCTGCAAGTACGGTCAGCCTGGGGGTCTGAATGGGGTCTCGGTGCAGAGGTCATCAGGCAGGTTCTGAGATGTTTTAGGGCTATTAAAGTCTGAGTGGTGGGATAAGCCACACAAAACATGTCTGTGGGCCTTTCTGGCCTTCAACACCTACAAGAATTCTTCCCACTTGATCGTTTATCACTAGATGCGTGGGTCCTTCATGCCTTCCAGCACAGCTTGTGCCTCCCCCTCAAATTATACTCATCTAGACTTCTCTTCAGAGAAAACCCCCAAATAAATCATTTGTGATTCATAATTTATTCAAGCAGTTCCCAATCCTTTGGACTAGGTATTGCTTGGGTTGTCATCTGACAAGATTAATCGCTTTTCGGAGCCACTGGGAACACTTTCCCCATCCTCTCCTCCTCAGAGCTTTACCAGCTTTGGCAAAGTACAGGCTGGAGGTGCCACCTGGCACTCCTGCATTAAACACAGGCTGTCGAGAAACAGTTTGTGTAGAAAGACAACCAAACTCAAAGTTTCACAGCAATAAAGAACGTGGCACATCTGTCACTCAGCTCTGCTAATGATTAATTCCCTTTGCCACCTCGTTTCCAGCACTTCGTCACGAGCTGATTTCTAGCCCTGCTATACAGCCTGGGCTGAAGCATCCACCTGTCCACCAACTTCTGCAGAAATAAATCCCGTCAGCTCAGGGCTGCGAGCTGCGCCCACGGCGTAGCCGATACCCCGTGCCTCCTTCCCAGCTGCCGAGGACTTGCACCGCTTCCCTCTGGCCCCTCACCGTTCCTGCCACCGCCCTTCTGCAGCCTCAGCTTCACCACTGGACAAGAGGTGGATTTTTTAACAGTACATTTCAGTATCTTGGAATGGCTGGAGCAATCTGGACTTACACCAAGCTTCCCTCACGAAAGACCTTTTTTCTTACAAGGTGTGTAGGAGGGAGCGAAGAAGAAATGCGAGGATGCATCCACGCCGCTTCCTCCTGTAGGGTCTACAGATTCTTCCTAAGCTTCTGCTGTAGGTAATATTGAAGACAGCAGCACGCACGCACTACCCAGCTTCCAGCCACAAGCACATGGTTTCCAAAGGGCTTCTGCAAGCATTAATCAAACACATCAGGGCACACAGTTTTCACATACTAATTTACTTAAATGACATGTTACTTTGTCTTCACAACTGAGACACCTAAACAGCTGAACAGAAAACACAAACTGAATCTCATAGGAATAATTAGTATATGAAAAATAAACCAAGATGAGCCAGAGCCACCCAGGCAAGTGACCCTTGGGGTCTGCCTACGAAACAACTCATTTAGAATCAAAATAGTCGCTCACTGAAGAAATTCGGACAGCATTCTCCAGGTATTCTAGGAAAACAACCTGCTATAAAAGGCTGTCGCAAAAAACGGATCTTGTGACGTGCAGCCAGACCCAGCACGGAAAACAGACCAAACTGTTCATCCATTACTCAGGAACAGTCTTAGAGGTGGGACTATGGGAGAGGTCCCAAGCCCCACCTCCCCCACAGACTGCGACAGTGCTGACACTACTCCCTGTGTAGGTTCAAGGTACCTTCTGTTGACTTCTGGATGCCCACACTAGTCTGTAGCTGGAGCACAGCCCAGCAATCTTGTTGATATGTATAATATCAAGACATTCTTCTTCTGCTTTCCAACTTTCCTCTGTGCTTTTATTATCTGTGGTTAGGAGTTTCCAGAAAAACCTGCTATAACTACCTTTGTTCCCAAGGAGCAAGCCAACACCAAGGGCAATACCCTTCTAGCATCGGAGAACTTCGGCCTTCAGAAAGCAATTCCACACTGACATTTCACTCCAGAAGTTTCTTGCATCCAACCAAGGACCCATCTCTCCAGTCTGCTACTCAAACATGTGACCTCAGCCTCTGTTCCTCCAACAGGGCCACACTCACAACCACACGCAGCTCTTCAAGTCAGCCCCCTTCCCACCAGCACTGACTTTTCACAGGGCTTGTTTTATACAGGTCAAAAATAACCTTTGCTACTAGATGACATCTACCACAAACCTCTTGTACAACACAATATTTGAGTGCACTGCCTAAAATGACGCTCTGGGGCCTTTGGTAGCCATGTATCGCAAGGATTGGGAAACGCCTTCTTCCTTAGGTACGTAATTGCTCCTCTACAATTGTGCAACAATAACCAAGGGTTTTACCTCCCGAACACCCACAGGTTGGCAATCCAAGCCCTAACTGGGCATTATTCTAGGACTTACTTATCCGTAGGAGGGGCATGTCCTAACACTTCCCATCTGCAGACATCAACGCTTTCACACTGACTTTACTACTCTCTACCCTGAGCTCACAGGTGAGTTAACGTTGACTTAGTTTTGGCAGAAATGAGCAGAAATTGTATTTTTGCTCCTCCTCCATGAACACGTTAATGACTCTCAGCAGTGCTGTGAGCCCCCCCAAGTGACCAGCAGTTGCTTGAAGCCTTTAGTATGTTCTGAATTTTTAAACAAAGATGTGTTCTCCTGAATGTTTACAGGGCATTAAGTAAACATTAAACTTTTTTAGTAAAATGTAAAAACATTGAAAACAATCGCAATTACTCAGCTTTCATTTATACAGCACTGTGACCTCTCTGTCCCAGGAGGCTGCAGAAACAAGACTGAGTTACTAAATGAAAAAATGCACCTTTACAAGAAAAACAGAGAAGACTCCATGGCCTTTTGGCAACCTTCAAACGCAAGAACAGCAACAAAAATAATATAAACCCTCTTTCCTTCATTTTACAGATTATGTTTTCATTTCATACCAGAGCGAAAGCAAAACATTGCAGAAGGACAGAAAACTGGACTACATCCAGGTTTGAAGGTACTGCCCTCTTGTTAACACATATCACTAGTGAAATCCTTGAGATTAACCAGTTTGATCCAGGAAGTGACCATCCCCAGTTGACAAAGTAAAAAGCAAAGAGTTTCACAGAATCACAGTTTCCTGAATGCAACATAATTCCCTCTTCCAAGTCCTCAAAACAGGTTCACTGACCAACAAGGAAGCAATTCAGAGGCGCTAGATGCTCTCTCGAGTCAATAAAGCATTGCTGAAATCTTGCTGCTTCTCCCAGTTTGCTGACACTTCCCTTCATCAGCAAGGCACATCTTTCCTTGTCAAGTTTCTGCTTGGCCCCAGACACTAATGAGAGGCTGACGGGTAATCATTTAAAACTGCATTTGTTCTAATGTTATAGAGTTATTTACTATCCACTTGAGCCAACTCTTACTGCAGACTATGTAAAAGCACCTAACAAGGCTTGGATTAGGCTCCCTACTATTCATTTAATGCCTATAGCGGGGGCATCCTCATGTGGGGAACTTGCAGTTTAAAGCATTAATACAAAAATATCTTGGGAAATCCCACAGAAGTTAGGGAGTTTTGAGTAATTTTTATTTATATGTATATAAAAATTAAGTTTTCTCCTATTATTGTAAGAGATTTTCTCTGCACCTTGGGAGACAGGCTAGCAGAAGAGGACTGAGTGTATTTCATATCATGGAAGCATTAGGCAGCACACATTAGAGGGCAGTGAAGATGCAAGTTGCTTCATAGTCATTTATTATGGATTTTTTTTTTCTTGACACTGGATTTTGAACCGCAAATCTGGAGCCCTGGGCAGATCTCAGTACTCACTGCTAACAATGCACAAAAATAAAACCAGGAGGAGGAGAAGTTATCCATCCAGGCCTAGGGCTAAAGGCATTGTTCCTAACAAATTGCTTGACTAGTTTATCTTCCTTGTGTGCATAGCACAATTCTCTTAAATTATTTTTCTGCTGCTAAATCCCACTGTGGTTCTGGGTCATTCATTGAAAGTCAAACCAAGAGGCTGCTTGTGATGGCGCACAGACGCGGGGTATTGTTTGCGTCCCAAGTACAGCATGGCCCTGAACCCAGGGCCTCCCACGACTAATTGCAGAAACTGGAATCTTTATACAAAAGCTTTTAAAAGGAGAATTGTATTAAGCTTAAGAGTTATCTTCTCAGAATATTTGTACCAGTGAGACTTGGTCATGCAAGGAGGAGAGAATCACCCATGGAGCAAAGGGAATGAACTTAAATAGAACATCCAATTAACTGCTTTCGGGTTTTTAGTCGTTGTTTTGAATTCTTTTTTTTAAGGGAGAACATTAACAGCACAAGATACTAATGAGAGGTGCAAAGCTACTTTTGGCATCAGAAAAGCTGTCCCTGAAGTTGTATTGGAAAGGCCAAAAACGATAGGAAGTACATAAGAATAACAGTTTTGGCTTTAGTGAATGACGACCGTTCTACCCTGAGCTGTCTCCGAGAAAGGTGCGACACAGAGCCCGAAAGAATGGAAATTGGGTCCAGTGAGGTTCCCCTCCGCCAGAACAGGTACATTTCTAGGGTACTGAAATACCGAGCCACAGGGGAGCTACTTCTGTTACCAGAAGCATATTTCAACACGCAACTACCTTTGGGATCTTCAGGAGGACATACATGTTTAGAAGCTCTGAAGTTTCCAACTCTGTCCCAGATTTCCCGCTGTATCTTGTGGCAGGAAGCAGGTTTAATCCTCCTTCATGAGGAAAGAGCACAGGACACCAGCAGGGACCCTTCCCACAGGAAAGCAGGACAAGCAATTCAGTAATCAGTGATGGAGACAAGCCTACAGGACATGCCACGCTGCAGTTTGGGGAAACTCAACATCCAGTGGCTACCGATAAACAGAATCCTTCAAGCCAAGCTTTTCTGTAGGGAACCCAATTCGTCTTACATGGGGAAAAAGAAAACATAAGCCAACACAAAATTCCCAAGCCAACAGAGCAGGAATCTCTGGGAATCCGCTGGTGCTCCTGCGAATGCCCTTCGCAAGCCTCCCCACACCAGCAGCAAGGTCCTGGAGGCACTGGAGAACAGGCAGTTACTGCTTCCCAGCGGCAAGTGGCCCGGCTGCTGTGGACTGTGGTCCAAGGCAGGTAAGGCGACCGGAGCGAGTCAAGGCTTCTTCAAATCAGCTTCTACACCCAGAATAGCACGTGCAAAATCCAGACCAGAGTGCCACAACACAACTTTCACGTGTCCAAGGGCATCTCTCTCAGTCTCCCCCCAACCCAAAGCCATTTATCCCACCCTGCAAGTAGCACGCAGAGTGTAACCATAGACCGGGCATCTCCAGGGAGCCCTCCATTCCCAGCTCTCACCCACACAGCTGTCAGCCAGCAGCTTCATCCTGGTACAAGCTCAGACTTGAAATCTGCAGCCAGCGCACTCTCACACGCTCTCTTCACTTTTCACACCAGAGAGCAGCTTGGTCTCTGCAACGCACCAGCCAGCTGCAGGCAGCCGGCGCCCAGAAAAGGGGAAGGCTACAGGTAGAATCGGGGTAGGTATGTCTCCTGGAGCACCCATCCACCAGAAGCTGTGGCCCTGCCAAGCGTACAAGTCCCTGTGATCCAACACCACTATCCTCCTGGAGGAAGAAAACCAGCTGGCAGTAAGGATGGACCCAACGGGCAAACCAGCGCTTGCCCAACAGCCTTCAGTACCAAGAAGCCAGGAGCTGGGAAGAATCTTCTGCCGTATGGAGTTCAGCTCAGTAACCGTGGTACCTCCTTCACATACCTTGAGAACTTAGGATTAATAGGGAGATTTTTCCTGAAAACCTGGAAAAGTCACCTTACTGAGCTTATAGACAGACACTTAAAAACCACCATAGTTTTTCTCCCATCAACACTGCCTTTATCTTACACTGTGACCCCCAGGGTGCCATTTGCAGAGGACGGGCACAACCCCCAGCCCTTCTTCCACCTGCCTGAGCAAGCCAAGCTCGCTGGGTGCCTTCCTTTCATTTCCATCTGCTCAGGCAGACCTGTCTTCCAGAGGATGAACCAGGATTGTACACAATCGCCCCAAAGGAGCTTTTCAAAGCCTTGGGATGATGGCATCAACATTTCCTCCTCCAGCTGGAAGTACGATGCCCAGCGCCGCAGTGAGGGGTCTAAGTCCCTGCCCCGTCCCGGGGTTAAGCCCAGGCAGCCGTGGCACTCGCGTGGTTAACGCCCAGCTTCCACATCTAAGAGCGCGCCCTAAGCTCTGCAATAAGGGGAGAAATAAGCACTTTCAGGATGTAATACATTAGATCAGTTTTCAACATCTAATTTAGGTTGAAATTAATTACACCCTAGAAAAGCTTCTTTCTCTCTAAGGGATTCTGGACAGCAGGCTCAGGCAGTGACATTCCTGTCGTCTTGACGAATCCCGCACCTTGCGATCAACAAGGCAGGCACAAGTCTTTCTCTGCAAACCCATTGCACCCATTCTTCTATTTTATTAATTCACCTAATTCTTTTTTCCATCATGACTTATTCTAAACCTTGAATACACAAGGCAGTATCAAGTCTGCAGCTGCCTACATCTCCTATTCATCTTTTTCTTTCAGAAATCAGTTCAGTATCATCTTCCATTTTGAAAGCTTATTCAGGCCTTGCTAAGCCAGTTTCGTATGCCAGGTGTCAGACAAATTCTGTGTTCCCCCAAAGTGTGCAGATGGGGAAAAGCTCCTCCCAGCTCACATGGGCATGCTGTATTTCCATCAATCCCCCACACCTTCTCTTGTTCCAAACTACTGTCGTGAAAACGAAATATTCATCCAGATTCAGAAGAAACATCTCAGCCTCCCCCTCACCATCATCTCCGGCTGGAAACAAACAGAAGTCAGCATGGCACGTGCCAGTTCTTCCCTTACTCCCCTCTCCTGATCTCCCCCGGGTAAACTCCTTGGCTGATCAATGTTTTTCCCCAGCTCACAAGTCCCTGCCCTTTGCAGGCTCGGCCTGCACCACCTTCCGTGCAAGCTTCTCCCTCTTCAGTATGGGAAACTGCCAGGCGATTTCTCCATCTTTGATAAAAGTTCAGACCTCCTGTATGCTACTGTCCTCAAGACTTCTCTTCTTGATGACTTCATAAACTAGTTACCTTACTATTTACATACACACGTGCACATTTTGTTTACCATTTACCAAAAGCAAGACCAGAAATTACATCTGCTTTTAGTAGTTCAAAGACGATCTGGGTGGATAAGCCAGAGCATGGTTTAGAGGGGAATGAGATACTAGTTTGACACCCAGTTCTCTCTCAAACATCACACTGCATCTTTCAGACTGGAAGTTAGTTTATGAAATAAAATCCACGCCTATACTGTTATTTCATAAAGTTGATACTTGGGGATTAGATTAAGATCTCGGCACACAAACAGCCCCAGCACCGAACTCCAGCTCATACCGCATCCTGCAAGGCAGCTCCTGCCCTAAGGGAGAAGTGCTCGGTGCTGCTGTGCTGTTCACACTCCGCAGCTTGCAGAGGTGGGAAAGGCCTGGAAGACACATGCATGTGTTCTGGAAACTAAGGTTTCCCCATATACATGTATTCCCATTCTTAGTTAAGGTCCAAAGCTTAATTAGAGGTCAGACCTTAAAGTCTAACCCATAATAGCTGCTGGAGTGCTGATGCCTTAAGCTTCCAACTCTGGAAGTTATCAGATACAAATTTGCCTATGTAGGAAACAGGCTATCAGGAATATTAAGCACAGCATTTTCACTCCATTCAGCATTAACTCAACACTGCATTCCCATTTACAAATACATACCATTACTAGGCAGAAATGCAGCACCTGTGTTTTTAAAAACAGCATTACCACTACTTTACCTTGGCTTCTGGACTCCTCAGGAGATTCCTCAGGTATGTGTTTGGGCAGATGAAGTTTCCTCACCTGCTTATGCTCCCCCATTGAAAGGAGGGGAAGTTCCTCCTTCTTTATTTGTTTTTCTTTTACTTTGGCTTGGGGGGCACATGGGCAGGAGGGGTTGGTTCATGTCGAAGGTTAAGGGCTGAAAGATCTTCCAGTGAAACAACTCCACTAAAAAAGTGGATCGCTACCTTACAATACTGGTACCATGCTCTCCACCACCAGGGAAACTACAAAGATGCTTTCCAGTAAGGAAACACCCTCAACTCTTAAAAATGCTGCCTGTGCTTCCAAAACCCCAAGCCATCTCCTTCCCCACCCCCCTTGCTTTACAATACATGACAAATTCCTGCCCTCCGTACACTGCAGCACTGGAAACCACCACAGTATCTTGCTGTATTAGTTCTGCTGCATTTAACGCATGCGAGCAAAGCAGAAAACTACTCCTCATTTATCCTGTGCTCACACTGAGACTCACACAGCACTGCCAGTACCCTACCTGTTGAATTTTAGAAGACAACACAAAGCAGTTTCCACCAAACTGTCCTATAATGTCTCATCTGTGCTTCTGCATTTAGTGCTTAGTTGCATCCAGCACACGAAGACAGAAAATATCCCAAAGTTCAACCCCAGCACAAAATTTCCTGCTGTTTTGTGCATCTGTGATAGCAACATCTACACACTGCTAAGCTTCAAGGGTGAGAGTTGCCTTTTCCTATATATTTTGAATTCACTTTCATTTGCAGGCCAAAGATGACGATCCTGGTAACTTGTGCAGCCAAGTGCTAGCTCTTTACAGGCAGCAGACAGCAGTTTATTCTTCAGGTCCTCACGGTAACAGCGATGACTCTGTCGGCTAGTCTCCCACTGCCTCCCAAACACGAGAGCGGTCTGCGACAGCGCTGCCGTTGGCTGAAGATGATGTCCATGCCAGCCGGGCTGCAGAGCGTGTGGCTGCACGGCCGGGGGACAGAATACGCCGCACCATCAAAAAAAGGAGCAGCGGTCCCTCCAGGGCCACCGGCACGAATTGCACCAGGCAGCCCCAGCTGGCAGCACCGTACTAGAGGCTGCTCCAGACCAGGGCTCTGCCAAAACTGGCCCCAGCAGCAGACTGGAGACCTGCGCTCCCACGACACATACATGCAGACAACGCAATGCGGGAAGGAGCAAAACCCAGATGGGCCTCCCGACCAAAATCTGAAAAGTAGGGGATCAGTTACATATCAGAACCACATTTTAGATCAATAACATTTTACTACTTTTTTTTTTTTACATCAATGGCTTGAAAAAATTTTATTTGATGTCAGCAAACATTGGAAATCATAGAAAAATGAATTATGTAGAATTTCACAAAGGAATTTACCCCACTATAATTCCTCAAACAGTAAAATAATTCAAAACCAAATGTTACTTTTCAGTGGCTAAGCAATTTTATAATGCTATGAACATTCATCACAGTAAGTGTGCTGAATAATAGAAAACAGGCAAAAAAGACATTTAAAATATTACTTACAACAGCATTATTACAACATACTTTCTTTAAAATCCCAACGAGTATTTTATCACTTCAAAAGCTATACAGCATTTCCATTATATTTGCAAACTTAACCTTATACATCTTTTAAAATCTTGAAAAAACTTCTTTTAAGCAATCTATAAGCAGTTAACAAAATTGATAAAATCTACATAATGGAATACTATACACTCCAGTATAAATTTTATTTTAGGAGAATATGAATGTAAACACTCATTATTATACAACATGCATAGACTATACTGACCTTCCATCTTCTGAACTGTAACTTTCACTGCAATTGTGCTTTACTATCAACAGGAAAAGCTGCATTAATCCAGGGAGTGGCAGAAAGTATTTGCTTTAGGGGCATTGCACAAGATCACTAGATTTTGACTTGCTGAATACAAGCTGGAGCTAATAAAAATAATTTTTCTTTTTTTTTTTCTGTGAAGAGTAAATATCAGGCCACTCATTGCTGAATGGGCTATGCATAATTTTATACAGATTTGAAAAAAACGCATTATCAGAAAAATCTTCTATGACATTTTTGCACTTCGTTGACTTGGAGATTTGTGTTCACAAATCCAGTGATCAAGTTAGTGTAATGCACTGTTTGGCTCATATTTGGTGTGCAAGAATACCAACAGTATATTAGCAATTTAGAGAATAAAAACTGAAATTTAAAGTGACAATGAGCGTATTTTAATACATAATGTTTCAGATGTATTTGTACAGGAAAGAAAAATGTTTGTTAGGACATTGCTTTAAGAGAATAAGAGTTTCACTCTTATAATAACTATTAAAAAAGTGTTCTAGTGGATACTTATGGGGTCTTCCTGGTTGCAAACTTGTAAAAATATATTAAGAATTCATTATCCCCATTGGTATTAAATATATCAAGACACAACCATTGTGGTTGCACTACCAGTTATGGCTACTATGGTCTTAAGCATCTGATTGTACATTGTTGCTATATTGTTAAGCACAACTGAGGCATGTATTTTTTTTCCCTTGGTTATAAGATTATATTACAAAAATTGATCACTGTTTCAAACCAGTTAAACACGAATATTCAAGTAACAAGGTTGTTTTAATGGATAAGCGAAAAAAGAAGTTACCTAGCACTTTACACAACTACATAAAAATTAAATAGAACAAATGAAATTTGTTTATGCATATGCAATACACTTTTATATCTTTAAGATTTCTAAAACTAAAACTTAAACTATCATTTTCTTTAACGATACCATATTTTGCACAATAACTTATACTTAGGAGAAATAATTTTCCATTTTCCACAAAATATATATAATTATGACATTCACATTGATAGTTTAAGAAACAAAATTTGAGTGAATATTCTATCTTATGCAGTTATCTTTGTGGACCCTTCTATTCAGAATGCAACCAGTTGATGTATCTAATGCTTGACCCATTTAAAAAAGAAAAAGAGGGTCTTCACCTAAACAAGACCAAACCATTTAAACTTTCAAAAGCTAAAATGATTTCATCGCATTTAAAAAGATAGTTAAAGAGAACGTAAAAAACTAAACGTTTAAAATACAGTGCTATTATATTGTATGTATCATCTACAATAAGATAGCAGTCAACTGAAAAGTAATTAAACAACTTTTTTCTTCCTAATATCATGAATTCTACATGTTTCCCCCTACCCCTTAGGGATGAAGCCAAAACACAACTTTTCTGATCATAAAGTGGATAGATTTGAGGGCAAAAACCGATGAGAAGTCCTCACGGGTAACTTCACTGGCCAGCAGAAGCCTCTCCTGCTGAGTTTCACCAGCTGGGATGGCAAGCTCCCACAACCCCCTCACACTGGTGAGATCCGTCTCCATGCATTGGTACCAGCAGGAGGCTTAATACTAGAGTATTTCTAATGAGCGGCATTGCTTTACACCAGAACCATCAGCTGAATTCACAGTGCTATTTGCTCATCTTTAATCCTAATTCACACTGGCTAACAACTAGTGTCCTTTCCCACAAGAGACTCCCAACTCCAACTGGCACAGGACTGAAGGGACATCTGCAGGGCCACCATCAGAGTAGCCAGTTCACATGAACAGCTGTAGAGATGCTGCCACAAAATTGGGATTACAAGTTTCCTATACAGAGGACAGGGAATAGCTCCCTTCCATCCTCCCATCACCTCAAAGGATCTCTCTGGAGCTACCAGAATGAAACTGCTCAGAAACAGTTTCAAAGTGTCTGAAACAGGCCCATGTGGGGCTCCACACTCTAGCTTGCCCTAAGAAATGCCCATCTGCTCCTTTGTCTGTGTGTTGTTGCTTGATTTCTGATGCTGAATTACCTCCCTCACACAAGGCCCAAGGAGAAGACCCACCTCAGCAGTATGTGAGGCCACCTCCCCTGCCTTTCTTTGGGTTGTGTCTACACTGCAGGAGGTGCAGTCACAGCTGGCTCTGTTAGCCAGCTGGCATTAGCCTACCTCATTTAGCTGCAGAGAACAGAGCCATCACAGCACACAACATGGCACAGCCCAGCAGCTCAAACATCAGCACCAAGTTCCAGGCTAGACTCTGAGCTACAGCACCTTAGCTGCAGGCCAGGACATGGACTAGCTCATTTCAGGTTGTGTTAAGAGAGGCTGGTGCCATACATTGCTGTGAGCCATCTTGGCTTGAACCCTCTGTAGAGGAAGTGAGGCAAGGAAGGTCTTTTTTTCCACCTGCAAAGACACCTGGTGGTTTCTTCCAACATCATGAAATTAACCATTTTTAAATGCTTTGTGACTAGTGTTATTTTGCAGCTTTCCGCTGGACAAGAAGTAATACTGCTGCTTCTAGCTTCTCTGAACACTGTGCTCAGCAGTCAGCAACTACCTTGTTCAAGGTGCAAAGTCCTCATACAGGACTTTCAAGAACAGCTCAAGTTCAAGCCAGCTAGATAGGCCACTGCACAGGTCATCTGAGCAGAGGGCTGGGGATCTGAAAGCTGCATGCACCAAGTATTTGGAAAAGCACCTCTTAGATTTTAAATTGCATATTTTGGTTCAAAACATGAAAGCGATGTGTGCTTCAGAAGGGTTAAAATGGCCAATGAAACTAACCCAGTTCTTCTCCATTAAACTTCTGAGAGACCAAAAACTACACGAAGGTTGAATTTTGTCCTCCAACCTTCATCCAGACATCCAGTGGGAAAATAGTTTGATGTCTTTGGCAAACAGAGCTCTGAAGAGGAATGAGACACTGGGACAGAAAGTGACCTATGATAGCCAAATGTAAAAAGGCACATATTCCAAAAGGAGAGGCACCAGATAAAGTTGTTTTGACTTAATCCCGCAGAGGATCAGGAAAAAGAAAGTTGTGTAGCACTCATTTAACAAGTTACAATGCAAATGCTGAATGCGAGGGGTTAAATAGCGTATCAAACAGTTTCAGGTTACGTATTCCCTTTTGCACTAAATAAAAGCCATTAAAATATACAGGAATAAAATGCTCAGTTAGGGAGCTTTCTATGAAGCAAGAACACACAAATACAGTGGAAAGAATTGCACAAACCAGAAGTGTAATGAGTTACGTTTACAACCTTGGACTAACCAAACCTTAGAAATAACATTTCCTATCACTTTGCATTACTCAAGATTGCTTGTTAACATGCCCTGTCATTTCAGAACAAACCTGACACCACTGGCATGTGCACAGGCCTCTCCTTTATAGAAAGCTCACTAATAATAGTGTCATCGTAAGAATACACAGGAAGCGGAGACCACAAGGCCATGCAGCAATATGTACTCATACCCTATGGACCAAGTATTATAAGAACTCCTAATGTGTAGAGTTACTGTGGGGCTGCTAAGGAGCTCCTTGTTTGCAGGTTGGTCAAAATTTACAGATAGGTGTTACTGGTTCTAGAAATCCTCATGCTTAGCAGGACATTGATGAAATGGAGAGCTCAGCTACCTGGGTGCTTTTGAACGAAAGTGGAGGCAGTATGGAGGAATGAGGGGAGATTAAGGCAGATGTAGCACAGGACTGGAAGCGTTTGCCTTTTTTTG
Source organism: Phaethon lepturus (assembly GCF_000687285.1). NCBI lineage: Eukaryota > Metazoa > Chordata > Aves > Phaethontiformes > Phaethontidae > Phaethon > Phaethon lepturus. The sequence continues at coordinate 83,223 of NW_010560394.1, read as the reverse complement.
GTAATAGCTGCTTGTCCACAGATATGATGCAGATGGCTGTTCTGAGGTTTGCTAATACCTGATATCCTGGATAACACAGTAGTCAACACAAATTGTTCTAGGCTACAGCACCTTCTCACGAAGCAGATGCATATCTGACATCAAGAACAGAAGTAGCCTGGAGGGAAGGGGGAAAGGGGAGAAAAAGGAGACGTTTAGTTTAAAAATGAATACACACAGGCTTTCTTGCATCTCCAGACTTCACCCCAGATCCACAGTACTGAAAGAGACAAGACAGACAACTCTGGCACATGGGAGGAATTGCAGCAGCTTTCCCTATTCTGAGCCACACCAGGGAAAAAAACAAACAAAACAAACTGAAACAAACACACACACACACACACACACACACACACCCCCCAACCCAAACAACCCAACTGCAGCCACTTGCTATGAAAACACACTGAAGGGGAAAGCCCAGAGCAGTGAGAGGGCTGATCAAGCTTTTACTAGGCTGGCAGCCAGATAGGCAAGGCATAGCAGGAAAGAAAGCACCCAAGTGACTTCAGTGTTAGGCCAGCAAAGTCTTCTCCTGGTTACTGCTGACTGAGTCCACCTGATGACCTGTGCAAGTGCTCTCAAGAGCAGGCACCAGCTGCATGGTACTGCACAGCTCAGGAGGGACTAGGATCACCACCTCCTAGCCCTTACAGATCACTTATGTGATAAGCCCAACAACATTTCACTTTACTTCCAGAACTGCTCAGACAAGCAAGTGCTGACTGGGTGTCCATGTTACATCTGAAGGCAGGAGCACCGCATTTACAGCCAATCTGATGTGCTCAGAGAGCATGGTGGCCATTAGATGTCCACTGTGTGACACTCCTGTGTCCCTTCCTTGTGCATTTTTATAAAAAGCTGCAGGCCTGATAGTTAAAAACCCCTCGATGCTGCCAGCACCCTCTTCCTCCCACCCATGACACATCAGTTCCTACCATCCAGAATAGGCTTCATCAAGAACCACAAGCTAGTATAAGGCATACATGGTATGTCATGGCTGGCAGCTCGCTGCCACCCTGCCTGGCTCCTGCCTGTGTCAGCCTGGTACAGGCAGGCTCTGCCCTCATCCCTTACTGTACTGCAGGGCACAGTGAACCGCCTGATTCTCACAATAGCTGCCTTTTCTCTAGGCTCTGCAACTATTCCCACCAGCCTATTGTTTCGGTCGCCTTTCCACCACTCAGCACTTGCTCAGTTCCAGCCTGGGCGCTTTCCAACACTACTTCGGGGATCATGACTGCTGCTCCACCAGCCATTTCACCAGACCTTGCTGTCATGCCTCCACTCTCCCTCCTCCTCTTCCTTTGCTAACTTGGCTGGGATCCTTATTGCTCCAGTATGCACACACTTGGCCACATCAGAACACTCCAGTTCCTCCTGCAACCCAACACATTTTCTTCCTATCTTGAGAAGCAAGGGTGCATTTGAAGCCAGGAAGAATCTCAGAGGGCTCACAGAAAAAACGCTCTGCACTGCCAGCAGATACAACTCTACTGGTCACAGGAAAAGACAGCGACATGAGCCACCCATTTGAAAGATCAAATGGGTGGCTGTGTACTAGTACCATTGCTGCTTTGTTCTACCTCTCAATTCGGAAGAATGGGACAATTTCATTCACACCCTTCTGAAAAGGCAAGTTTTTTGAGTTTGGTTTTGTTCATCTGTCATATGTTTGGACTTAGTCCCCAAATATAAGCATCTTTGATTAACACATTAGGATTTGCGAAGGAGTGGTGTTCTGCTCTCTGAATGCCTGAACAGCGACGTACAAGTGAGCCAACCATAATCACGGCAACACAAACATACAGTACACTGAGAAGTCTTCAGTCCATGTGAGACCAAAATTTGCCTTACACTGTTGACTGTGCTTGCATTGAGAAGATAGGGCTTTTGTGCCACACTGTCTTATAAAATTAGGCCAAAGGGAGCCCTAGATCAGACATTTTTAACAGGCAAACCTCTAGCGGGGTTTTCTTTTGCAAGACTCTGTTAATATTACATTTTTGTAACTAGCTTTCATATTTAAACATTCTACAGTCTCTTAGTTAACTTTAAACACACATTGTCTTTGGAGAAGTGTTATCTCCATGAAGCTCCATCAAGGAGATGCTGTTTCTAAAATTTTTGACTTCACAGAAACTGCTGTAAAATTAAGAAAACTTTGTCTCTAGGTAATTCCAGAGTGAACAGTTTCACACACTCGCCTTGTTTATAGCTTTCTTCCCCAAGTGAAACCACTCAGTTGTCAAAAATAAAAGAGCAAGCTTTGCCTCGGAAGACTGTACAGTCCTACAAAGCCAAACCTAGAACAGCTTGGAGAACTGAGTGCAGGGAAAACATCCAAGTGAGATAAAGGTGTATGGGATTTTGGCAGCAAGAGGCATTAAAATGTCCATGTGCTGATGAGATACAGATACTGTCAGAGTGCTGCAAGTTAACTGTTCTCTTTCCACTTTCATATATGTCTGGAATTCCCAGTTCCCAATATCAGTACTGGAATCTGTATATCCAGAGGAAGTGAAATATGCTCAGATTGAAGATTGTCAAAAATGGCTTTTGCAAAGAGTGTGTGTGTATATATGTGTGTGTGTGTGTATACACACACCCCCCTCATTTGAATTGAGCTCAGATTGGGAATTTTATGTGACTTTTAAATTGGATTTACCTCATCTTCCTCTTCAGACATTTTAGTGGAATTATCAGGGGATTTTACAGGCTTCTGGCTATTGGTTCCATTTGCCTCCTCTTTGCCATGCTCTGCCTCCCACTCCTGTAGAACTTCATCTATGTTGAAACGACGTCGATAATTTACAAAAAAGTTTTTCACTTGCACCACAGATTTGTTTCCAATCACATCAGAGATTGCCTGAAAGTCTCGGCCGTATTTCCGGATTGCTAAAAGCAATAAAAAGACAAACAAGAGCAATGTGTTACTTCCACAAAGACCACAAATCAGGTTCAAGTCACAGCATAAGGATCCAAAGCTGAACTTCTGTCAAGGTTTCAAGCCTTTCTCAGATTAATCCAGGAAGAAAAAAAGTCTAAATTGGGCAAGAGACACAGTCAAGACTAGCCCTGGAGAAGAAAATAGAGGTGTAGTAGAGATGGGCAGAGCCAAATCTAGAAGACCTGGGTAAATCTGCTTGTACTACTTGAGACATTACACAAGCAAAGAGCATAGCAGTGACTCAAGTGGAGTTTCACTTTCTGAAAAGCTTGGACAAGCAGAGATTATTTGCAAACATTGATATGGTGAAATTTATACTGCCCAGGGAGGGGAAAGAGGCAGGGGGAGTATTAATTCCTTGTTCAATTCCGTTCTTTGTGCATTAATACACAGCAATGTCAAAATCCTTCATTAGCCACTGAAGGGAAACACAGCTCTGAAATGCAGTTTTGATTATCACCAGGTGAAGTACAGACAGACTTGTAGTGCCATACCTTGCACAGCAAGGAGCTGCTCATCTGTGGTCCAACGTGCATTAAATTTCTGAACAACCTAGACCAAAAAAAAATTAGGTACCTTCATTTATATAAGCAAATATTTTCACTTGTATCTGAGCTCATAAAAGCCTCACAAAAACACAACACTGAATTAACTGCTAGTCAAACTCTGTAATTCCTTTTAGTAGCAACAATGCTTTCAACAAAAAATTGCATATGGCATCCATTCAGTTAACTGTGACATATGCTGCGCCTTAAGTCATGGTAATACAGAAAGATAGGGAATGGTCCAAGCAGATAACCAACAGCCACACTCCTCCAAAGCACCTACTTGTTTTTATCACAGACACCCTCTGTAATCTCAGTCAAATTATTTCCAGCATGAGGTGCCAGAGTTGGAAGGAAAACAGCAAAAGCACCAAGTGCCAAGAGAAAGATGGGCCATTAACATCCTCTCCTACGTTTCTCCGTATTTAGAGCAAAGCAACTACCTGTCTCACAGGGGCATACAGATACACCACTGACAGAACATGGTATATCTGGGATATCTGTACTTCTGTTAGAAACCACTTTCACATGTTAAACACTGCTCTTTCTTCTCATCTCCCATCTGCCATTTCCATTACACAACAACAGTGAATATGGTAATGGCCTTGATTCACACAGACAACGAGTAGGACATTGGTCCTAGCTGACTGGCAACAGTAATAGCCCTGGTATGTAAACACAGATTAGCATTTATCCCCACAAAAAACAAGGGTCAGAAAATGATCCTACCTCTGGAAGTCTGTATTGTTCTATACCACCTTCAAGTTTTTCTTTGAGTGCGCTGTTTGTCTGTTTGATATTCTGAATCTGAAAAGAAAGTTTCATCCCTTTACCAAGGACAAAAAGACTTCTTTGGAGAAGCCTTCTCCCAGCAGCTCTGGCTGGAACCCCATAAGCTCAGGATTCCAGTTTTCCTCATAACCTCCCTTTTCCAAAAAGAAAGTTTCTTATATTGGAATAAAGGAATGCAGGAGCAGCTGGCACATCAGGAGACCCCACTTAATTTATTCTATCCTGTCCGCAAGTTATTTGGAACAAGAACTGCCCCAACTTCCAGGTCTGTATAAAGCCCAGCATAGCAGAAAGGCCCTGTTCACAGCAAGTAATGAATCAAAGACTGCTAGAGAGCTCTGCTTCTCCCAGAGTGCCAAGCAAAAGGCTTTAGGCCAAAATACCAATTCTATTAAGTTTAATAAAGGTCTCGAGCCAGATCTCTGCTTTAAAAAACAGTGAAAATGTTCAGATCTAGGAAAGAAACTCATGTAGTAAATCTGTCTTTACTAACAGATATTTGAAAAACGTTTAAAAGACAGATCCATCAGGGAAGCAGAAGGTATGTAGGGAAGTTTCTATGGTGCCTAAGAAAGAATGAACCAAACATATTTGCCTGTTTCAAAAGTAACAGGCAAATAATAATAATAGGAAAAAGCAAAGGAAACTGCTGCAGATAGAAATCAGATACTGCTGAAACCAGTGTCTTCTGAGGGAAGTTCATAGTTAAAACAGGGAACTCTGAACTGCAGGAAACACTGAACACCAACAAATGTTCTTTCAAGCCAATGTTATGGACTTTTCCTTGCTTCCAGTTAGGTAGAAAGTAGGCTTGCCCATAGAACTGAAGCATAAGAGATGCAAAACACAGGGCTGCATTAGTTTATAGCACAAGGCTAGCAGCTTATCAATTCACCCACATAATGATGTGCATCATCACTCTCAAGCTACAAATTCCTGTAAACTCTCCAGATGGGACAGGCACTACCACCAAAAATAGCAGTTATTCTTGAACTATCCCATCCATACCTGTCGTTTGATTGAGACTAATTCCATGTCCAGTTGTCTGAGTACAGTGGTAGCAGCTGTTGCATTGGCAGAAACGGCCTCCACATCTTCTTGGGAAAGGAACATTCCTTTGGGAGGTTTCCTCTTTGCTCTGTTCTTGGCCTGCGTACTGTGCTTCTCCTTCTTCACCTGAGGAACGGTTTCAGCGGGTGGCACCTGGCAAACAGCCATCATTTTACAAAACTAGATGATCTTTAAAAGTCCCTTCCAACCCAAACCATTTTGCAATTCTATGACTTTTAGCCATCCTCAAAGCTTGGAGAATGAAAAAGGTAGCTTGCAAACAAGTAGACAGTTTTGCTTTAAGTGGCATGTCATACAAATACAGTCTTATACAGTCCCTCCTTTCTTCTAGGCAGCTTTCAATGTTTACGGAGATACTGGTTGTCTTCTCTGTCCATTCTCATTTTGGGAAACAAATGCCCAATTTTTCACCAGTTATTCTGGTTATTTTCAAATGCTCCAAAACCTCTCTTCTGGCTTTCATCGCCAGGCCTGAACATGCCAGTTTAACTGAGCACCAGAAGGAAACAAAGTGGAGTTTGGAGACAGGGGAAGAACACAACTAGAAGAGTTTACAGAGACTTGTTTTTCCTACATGCCAGACAGGAGAAGGAATAAACCAAATTTATTTAAAGGCTAAGGATAAAGGAGCGAAGTGACTACAAAGTAATTCTTAGATCGTTACACAGTTTCTTGGAAGCCAAGCTTTCTTGCATAGCACCAATATATCAACTGTTCTGTTAAACTAATGCAGTTTTGCCCACAAATAGAATTTAAGTCTCCTTTGGAAAAGGGAGTATTTCACACACCACTAATTATATTTATGCCTCCTCTCTAGAGCAAAGAATTAGGTGCACACCTCTAACAGGTAGATTAGCTAGGACACTATAGTACAGATTCTTCAAGAGCACATCTGATTCTCTAATACCAAAACAATTTCTTCCAGAAGTTATTTTCAACAAGCAACTCATACCCAAGATTTATTACCCAGTGGCTGGAGCCTGGCCAAGCACACAGAACAGAAGGGTGGCAGGGAGAGAAAAAGCAGAGAGGAGGCCGCACATCTGAAATCCTCTACTTGATCACTGCCGGCTTTAAACATATTGGCTTCACTTAGCCCTATTGTTTCCCTCCTAATTTGCAGCTACATGTAGTTTCTACACAGTTTGCAGCACTTGCTCATTACTGAGCATTAAAACGCTCTCATTCAAACCCACACAAGGCTGAGCACAAAGCCCCATGTAAGCATGAGGTTCTGCCTCCCAAAGACTGGAGGACCCCAGCACAGCTGCTGGCAGATAAAAGTTTGCACCTTCTTCATGAGCTCAACAGCCAGAGCCACACAGAAGCAGTAATGTGGAAAATGACCTGCTCCCAATTTCTTTCTTCCTCCCTTTAGTGCAAAGGACTCCATGAGAGACAATGCCCAAGGCAAGCCCAGGAGCAAGAGATAACTACTGCAGGATGGATACCCTATCTCTTTTTGCAGAAGGGAGTGGGGAGGAAAAAACAGACTGGTTTAGCTATGAAAGTGTGAGGTAAGCTCTACACTCTGCTTCAGAAGTGAGCACTCTGGTAACTGAGCTGGGTAAATTATTCAACATGGATAGACATTGGAGATTTATTCATATTTCATCTACATACAAAGTTTCACAGGATCATGCAGTAAAGCCTCACAACAGGTTCAGGCTGTAGGTTGACCAACATGCAATGCCGACAGTGCAAATATCCCAGAAACCTCAGTATTAAGGGAAAATGAAAGCAGTTTCAAATGGTTGTTTTACACAGTTCAAAGAATGTGAACTTTTTTTGTGTTGCGGACAAGAAGCCAGAGCTCCAGCAGAATGGTTTCTGACAGCTCCAAATGTCTCTAGGCCCCGGTGGTATTGCACAGGCTCTGAAAATCTGAATGTCTACCCTAGCTTGGAAACTCTTGCTTTCCTGGCCACACACATCTCTCTGTAGAATTAAATAAATTCATGAAAACCAGAGAGAATTAAAATGCAGGGATTTAGCAGTGTTTCTCAGTTTATTTAGATATTGCCACTGCTATCCAGCATACTTCAGTCTTACAAACCCTTTAATACAAAAAAGGTTCCCTTCCCTACACACTTCACGATGTAAAAAGAAAAGACCAAGCTATCTCAAGACATGTAAAAGCAGAGGATGAAACGGGAGACATTTCCAGGAACAGGGAAGATGTGGAGAAAGCAGCTCTAGTTCATGACCTCAGCGTTATGGAGTCGCTATCTGAGGAAACCTGAACAGCTGCACTAACACTGAAAGTACCAAAAAAAAGGGAAGATTCCCCCTCCAGTGATCCCCAAAAGAGGAAACAGACAGAGATTTCAGATACTCTGAAAAACCCCAGTATTACTCGGCAAGTCATACAGTAACTGACATGTCTCAGAGCTGGAAAAACCACCTCTGCAGAATTGGGACAGGGAGGTTCTTTACGGTAAGAGTCCTGGGCTGGTGGTTATCACCAACCCTGGTACGTCTGACCACATCATTAAAAGAAACGTTAACGATCAAGAAAGAACATATTCCCCTCCTGGATACCTGCTCTCTCTCTCAAGGTATTTTCAACCAGCCCCAGGCTCAGGTACTGCAAAATCAAATCAAATTAACTCTGAACAGGCTATGCAGCTTGTCAGCTTCATTTCAACCACCAGTACAACCCCTGTCCACAAGAGCCCACACAAGGCTGCCCACCAATGCATGCACAGACAGACTGCACACGCTCCATGAGTTTTGGTGTCCTCTTTCAGATCGGTTAGTGTGCCATGGCCTGTATTAGTGTGACAGGGAGGGCAGGCAGCCTCCTCCCATACCAGATAATCTACAAAAATATCTTCATGGTAGCTATCAGCCATCTGCTCCGGTTTGGCCTTACAACAGAGGAAGCCAAGTTGGCAAAGAACTATCTTTCCCTCTTCTGCAGCAGGTTCAGAGCATGCCAGCATGGTAGGGAAGGAAGCAATAAGGGGGACTGAAGGGAGGTCTCTTACAGATGCAAGCTTTCAAAGAGCTTACGGAGAAATCCAAACTTGGAAATTTATTAAAATAATGGGAAATGAGGTAATAGTATTAATTATTCACAAGACACACTGGAGAGCTGCAGTATGCAGCTCTAACTTAGCCAAGTGAGAACACTTCGAGTTGCTATGTTGCTGAGGCTTTTGAGAACTCAGCTTCTTGTAAGGGTGAACATGAATGGCCTCACATCCACTCTGCTCCTAGGAAGTCATCAGGGATGCCAGTTCCTTTGGTGGAAGTAACAGCTAGGCTTTTCTGTAAAGTCTAGAGAGCACCTTGGCATGGCTGAAGAACAGACTAGAATGCTGTGATTCTTCAGTTATTTCCATTCAAAAAAATTTATTAGAGGAATCAATCTCACTGACAGTGACTGACAAAGCAGGTGCTCTAGGCCCTTGTTTTTGCTCGTGTGCAATTGTGTTTTTACATAATTTGAGGGTTTTTTCCCCCTACGTATGCTCTTTAAAAAATTTTTTTTTGAAAAATTGAAAGAGAATGACTGTGGGACAGAAATCAGGCTACGAGAAATCAGGAAAGGGAGCTCCTTCAAGGAAATGCAGCCTTCAGGTAAACATCTTCCTGTAGCACTCACACATACAATCCATGCTGCTGCTGAATGGCAAGGCTTTTTTATTTAGTAACAGACAACCAGCAGGTTATACACATGAAAATAAAGTATGCACTTTCCTGTTAAGCATCACAGACTAGGTTTTCAAAATTGTTGTATTTGTGTGGCTCTATTTTAATCTAAAATTGTATGCCCACTTAAAATGAAGTATTTGAAATGAGGTGCAAGTACTATGTTTTAAGTAGAGAAAATATTCTGTTCTTAACAGCAGGTGAAGGCCCCTCTGCCAGACAAAATGAAATCGCCACACAAAAGCTTTCTCCTCTACTGTTCACCTCTGTAGTTGCAATCCTCATGCCACTGAAATCCTCAGAACTACTGCTGAGGATTTCAGTACATCAGAAATTTACCTTAGATTCTTATCTACACCTTAAATTCTAAGGTGTAGATAAAGATGCTCTTGCTAGTCTATGTACAACAGATTAAAGGATGTATTTCCCCTCCACCAAGCCATCTTAGTGGGGACAGAGAATCATAGAATAGTTTGGGTTGGAGGGGACCTTTAAAGCTCATCTAGTCCACCCCTCCTGCAATAAGCAGGGACATCTTCAACTACAGCAGGTTGCTCAGAGCCTAGTCCAACCCGACCTGGAATGTTTCCAGGGATGGGGCATCTACCACCTCTCTGGGCAACCTGGGCCAGTGTTTCACCACCCTCATTGGGAAAAATTTCTTCCTTCTGCCTAATCGAAATCTGCTCTTTTAGTTTAAAACCATTACTCCTTGTCCTATTGCAACAGGCCCTGCTAAAAAGTCTGTCCCCATCTTTCTTAAGTACTGAAAGGCTGCAATAAGGTCTCCCCGGAGCTTTCTCTTTTCCAGGCTGAATAACCCCAACTCTCTCAGCCTTTAAGTGCAGATATAAGTGCTTTTACTCCATATGCACACAGTTAGGTTGATTTAAACCATCACTGAAGGTGATTCAAGCTAGCACAGACAACCTTGAATCAAAGGGACTAGAAACATTCACACAGTACATTATCATGGGACGGCAAAGTCTTAAATTTTCCCAGCTCCATCTATAACAACTTATTTGTCTATACTTGTCTTCATCTACGAATAAATCTGAAGACAATTCTTTTCTTGTATGACAACTATACAAAGCACAAATAAAGAAAATTAGATACTGTCAGCTTCTACATGAAGTAGCTGGTAAGTAAACACTTTCATTTGTACAGTAGTAAGAAAAGAATTATACCTCCTTTTTGCTCTCTTTGTTTTGTTCAACTTCAATATCAATAGGGTTATTTCCATTTGCTTCCTCCATTTCATCCTCACTGGAAGACAAAAGCAGACAGTACTGTATTAAGTTTGTGAGGCTCTCTATAAATAGCATGCTAAAAGAAATGCTTGGATGCAATAGCAAATCCAACAGCGTTCCTTAGTTTTATTCCCAGGGTGTTTTTTTTACAGGGTTGAGGTGATGTTTTTTTGGTTTGGGTTTTTCGTTTATTTTTGGTTTAAGTCAAGAAATTCTTAATTGTAAAGATATTGAGGACGATGTATTGGAAAGACAGACTTCTCATTAGTGTACTTAGGCAAAATAAGCCTGCTCAGATGAAAGGAAATTGATTACAAAGTTATCTTTTAAAGAACATGGAACATTGAGCATTTTAACTTTAGGCAAACTGAGACAGAAACAAAGACTTAGAATTACAGCAAGTAGCTAAAACACAGATTTCATACAATTCCTTAACATTTAGCAAAACAGACACGCACAAGATGAACTCTCTCAAGAACAAGCATAAAAAAGTTTGGGGTTTGGGGTTTTGGTTTTTGTGTGGGATTGTTTTTGTGGGGTTTTTTGTTTGTTTGTTGTTTTGTTTTTGGTTTTGGTTTTTTGTTTTTTTCAGTGACAGCCTCACATTTCATTCTTCCCTGGAAAAGAAAAAGAGGTTATCAGTTACAAAATAGTAATAGGCATGAAATGGGGCCACACTGAAAGTGACCTTGACACACCTGGCCAGTTTGGCTTCATTGACATTTTAATCAGACATTGTATCGAATATATTTTCACCACTTAGAATTTTTGTACTGTACACAACTAAAGTTAATTGCATCATTTGGGATGATGCCCAGAAACAGAGAAATAAGCTGACCTAATCAAACCGCTTTTTTTTCTTTTTTTTTTTTTTTTTTTTTAATTAAAAAAATAAACCTATTTTGTCACATCACACTTTATAGCTTGGGATGAGGAACTTCAGCAAGTGCAGGTACATAACAGTGCCAGCACACAGCAGGGCTGTGCAGAGAAACCCCAACAGAAGCTGCGCTACGCTGCTGGGGTGCTGGAGCCAGCCAGGGTGCATCTGCACAGGAGCAGGGGATAGCAGGCACAGAGGGTGCTAGTGGGTGCTAGTGAGTATGGCTGCAGTACCGGCACTCACTCACAGCTGTCTCCCTGCTGCAGCAACCTCCCATGCAGACACAGTCTAAGGAGGAATGTACTGCTAAGGTGGCTTGAGCTGGCATCCATCTCCACAACAGCAGTCACTTACACGCCATTCCTACTCTCCCAAGCCACCTGGCTCACGAGTCAATTCACAAGATATTTAGTTTGTGTAATCATGATTCCAGGGAATAAACTCACAATCACCCCTTCCCAGAGCTGCATACACAAAGCCCCTTGCATACAACTAAGGACAGCTACTGAAAACCTAGTCCCAAATGCACTGGGAGCTACTTTAGTGACAATCTGAGGGGTTGGGGAATTTCCCTGTCTAGCCATAGAAGAAATATAGCAGTATTCAAGTGAGGTAACTCAGATTGCCTCACCTCTTAACCCCATCTCCAAAAGACCTTCCTTGTGTTCTCACCTAGGTTCAGATTTCAGCCCTTCTGCAAAGGCCAAAACCCCACAGGCTTCACTGTGCTCGTAGTTTGCTCTTCTATTCCAGCAAGTTCCCTAGACATGAGCTAGATCAAAACTCACCCACTCATTTCTACAGTTTTAGACATTGATCACTATTAACTGAAGAACATTTCTGAAGCTCTGCCAACACCCATTGGCACAGTACAACCTCAAAATCTGGGCACCCCAACATCACCCAGCTTTGCTTCCACACCTTGCATGGCTGCACTGACAAATCCTCTGGGGCTGTAGGGGTTTGACTATTTTACATAATGGAGGGAAAGAAGGGAAATAAACATCAAGCTCATGGCCTGGTGCTTAGCTTGCTGCAGATATAAACCAAATTACGCATTTCCAACCCAGCTGCCTTTCTCAAAGGTTACAAAATTACAGCACATGGCAGCCCATACAGTTGTTTCCCATCACCAGATGGTCTGGGGTGCTGCTTTTTCCAGCAAACAGGCATAAGTACCAGAGAGGTGTATTTCCAAATAGCAGTAATTTAATTTATGAGCACAGAACAAAAACAGAGAGGTAGTATTAAAAGATCCCAAACAACATAGTACAAGACAAACACATACCCCTTATAACAGATCTTTTCCTCCCTCATAACTTAGTAGGAAAATTAAAATAAATTAAAAAAAGGACAGGGAGAAGAAAAACCGAGACAGCCTTTGCAGACAAGGGAAAAGAACAGAATGGGAAAAGAGACTCAGGTCAGAGAAAGCCAACCAAATACTGGACAAGTTGCCTGGTAGTATTCTCCCTGGCCCTGCCTGTTAAGCAAGCATTGTTGATCTAGTGGAGAGATGGGACAGGTTAAATGAGTCAGTGGCATACTACAGCTCAACCCTGGAAAGACATTTCTTCCCCCTTCCCAAGCAGAGCTTGCTCACATGCACTGGAGCCACACAGCTCCCTGGGAAGTGCTAGAGCAGCAACTCCTTTGAGGGTAAAGCTTTTGCAGAATTTTGCCCAATTACGTTAGGAATCTTCTAAAGCCAGACACACCTCAAGTTTGGCCTGCAAACACATTAACTGCGTTTTAGAGCAGGTTGACAATGCACCTGCGTCAAGCAGATGCAGTTGCTGCTGTTCAGAGGGGTTTTATCACCACACACACCTGAGGGCACCACATCTCTGAGGCCATCACCTCCAGAACTAGACAAAGTCACCAAGTGGCAGTTCTAACTGTACAGATACTTCTAGCAACACACACAAGGCCACTGGCTGACCTATCTTCAAGCATTTGTATAAGTATCCAGGAGGGTGAACTTGCAAACAAAGCCACACAAGCAGAGCCAAGCTCATCTGCTTAAGTTCAGTGGCTAGTGACCTCCCAAACACCACCACCCTCACCCAAATCCCAATGCACCCAGCACTCCTTGGGACACCTCTGCCAGAAAACTCATCCTAAGTTCCCCTGTACTACCCTCTTCTCAGTCACTCAAAACCACAGCCTTCCCTTCATCCTTCTCAGGGAATAGAGCCTAGCCTGACAAGTCTTATAAGTTTTCTAAGTAAAAGGCAGGGAAAGGGTCTGTGTGTGCATATGCACAGGCTGAGAGGTGCTGCACAGGATCCTGTTCCCCACCAGGTGCATGTTCTCACTCTACTGAGCATCACATGAAGGAAATAAAGGCAGATTTCTAGCTCTTTCATTACTTCCTTTTACTGTCCTGCTTATCAGCTTTTCTGGCTCTGCTGACAACAGTGCCAATCAGCTTGAAAACGGTTTTAATTTCATTTTCTCCACCCTCAAGCAGTATCAGAGAAAAAGCTTCTAGAGTGATGGGATGGTGACCACTGCACTAGAGGGCAATCAGGAATTGCACAGTGTTGAAAAAGGGAGCACACCTAATTGCCAACAGATTCCTTTTGGTTTTAAGCAAAGCAAAACATGCACAGCAGGGAAAAGGGGTGGGGAAAGAAAGTGTGGTACCAGGAAAGATTTTGGGGAAAATCCTATATCTAGTTTCTTACAAGCTGACAGGAATCTCTGGAATAGTCTGAAGAAATCAGTGTGCATCAATACACAGCCTTTCTGCTTGCAAACCTACCTTTCCTCACGTTCCCTTTTTTGTTTACGAGCATGACGGTCCATCACGCTAGTTTTAGTCCTTGTCTTCTTCCAGGAGTAGTAAAATTTCACCAGGCTGGCTATTGATTTGTCAGGAAGCTGTAAATTAAACATGTATCCTTTTATATGTTTATATGTAAAGTATCCCCAGGAGTTCATATGCAATTGGTCTGTTTTTGTCAAGGAACATCTGATCTCTCTACATTGGATCCTCTCAAAGGCTCAAGCAAGGCAGTTCTGCAGACTTTCCAAAAATTAGCTATGGGGGAGTGTTTCAGGTTAGTGCCTACTATTTAGAACATCAAAATCTCTAAAGAACATCTCAGCAAGCCTCCACTCACCAGCCAGGTAGCTGGTTTCCTTTAGAATAGGGGAATATAGCAGGAGCAAATCCAAAATGGGGTCTTGAAACTGAGATAACAGTTTTAAAAAGCCAACAGAGGCATGTGTAAGGAACCGCAGGAACTGCTGAATTGCAGGCTATATCCCAAGCATATCTTTGATGTTTGGTTAAAAAGGCTTATTCGCACCATTCACACGATGAAGTCTATTCAAAGGTCTCAACAAAAAATGTTTTCAAAAGGTGAAACACTACTGCATGGTGAACTGAGGATATAGGAACACATGAGTCTCGGAATTTTTTTTTTTGTCCTATTCCACTAATGTCATTGCCCTCCCGTAGCTATGAATGAAGAGACTGTCTCCAAAAACTGTAAAACTCCATTAAGACTAATTCTCTACTTCTGAGGTACCCTGTATGGTTTTTCTTACACAAGACTTCTACAACACAAAAGTCCAACCTTTCTTGCTGAATAAAACATGTTTTAGGTAAATGTCCGATTCAGCTTGGAGGGCAGGATGGGTGGGGAATAAAACAAAACTGTGAGCAAGAGCCAGATCTCTCTTATTAAGATACTGCAGTTTAAGTCTTCACTTGAGATAAGCCTGGTTCTCAGACTGCAGGTTGACTTTAAGGTCCTAATAATGGATCGCACCAAAACTACCACCCTGGCCCACAGCTGCACACAGGCATAAATCCATCTGTGCTGGCAAAGCACAGGTGCTAACTCAATGTTGTGCTGCCAACAGCCATGCAGCAGGCTGGTATGATGGAATTAGAGAGTTCCACAGAACAAACTCAGTTCGTGACAAAGATCCACTTGGCTACAAACACATGCTGAGAGCACCAAAATATCAGAACCAGCTCTGGTAAATAACATAACTCACTTTTCATTCTCTGGCTTCGATGATTTCTCCCCTCAGTTCCAAGCTGCTCTGGTGCTAATGGGGCAGCACATATAAACTAACAACTAATGTGCTCCTGAGCCATTGATTCCTGTCCCCTGCTAAACACAAAGCTTCATGCCATTTAATTCCTTTCATGCAGGATGGCTTTTCTGGGAGCAACAGTAAAAAAATATCATTACCTAGGGAACAGTGCATGAGCTTGGCATGCCTGTATTGGAATGCACTTTGGTGACAAGAGTCATGCTTCTGCACATGAACAAAATAGAGAATTTCTTGCTACAGTGTTTAACCAAGCAACAGGACAGTGTTTATGTTCTCTTTTTTGCCAGGACATTGTCCACCCCCTTTTTTCCCCCCTATCTAAGAACAGAGAAATAAAGAAGAGAACAGCTTCACCCTTCAAGGGTCCACAACTTTCCAGTCTGTATCAGCTGTCCATAGGATGTGCAAGCCCTGTCATCTGACCCAAGCCAGTGGGAGATCCTAGGACTCCAAGAACATTTGGAAACGAACACCAGTGAAAGAACATTCAAGGAGGACATGAGGAGAACGAGCCTCTTCCTGCCACCCTTTTGAAAAGGGACCTGACAGTTTTCCTGCACACTTGGAAGGCA
>NW_010560394.1:36229-67359 GCF_000687285.1 Phaethon lepturus | reverse complement strand
GGATCAGCACCACAGGCTTTCACATGTGCTTTAAAGAGGCTGAACAGACTGCAACAGCCTAGGCTCACTTCAAAAGGTCACAACCAACGTAACCAGGTCCTGCTGGAACTCTCGAGAGGCACTTTACTGAAGGAGAGCAAAGAACAAAGTCTGGTTCCCACCCAGGTGATGAACTACTTGAAGAAACTCTCAAGATATAATTAATAAAAATTTTTTACATCACATCCCCTCCCTCTTTCGCAAGAAAATTTATACACACCCCAGCAGTTCCCTTTCAAGCAGAAACCTACCCTGAAAGTTTTCAATCACAGTTTAAAAAAAATATATCACTACCAACCAAAAGCAAAGGACTGAATGCTTGCAATGATGTATAAACCTCCACCACAGCATGCACTGACCATCCCAAATCACATTAAGCACAGACTTCATAGTCAAATAAAATGAGTTCCGAAAAAGCAGGCTGTAAGGAAATCAACTTTGCGCAGAGATATCTTTACTGTGTGGGTGGGTGGGCACGTGTGTATAGACCATGCCTGAACTCCAGCTGAGACAAACACTACCATAACACACAGGGGACTGAAAACTTTTAATTTCCAAGCAAAAAAATTGCACAGTCAAAGTTTATGCTGAACCAGTAATGCACTTCAAGGAAAACCCTTCTACACAGATTCTAGAAACAATGTTGTTTCTTTGTATTCATGGTAGTATTTTTCCTCTAACACCCCCTTGGCCTGTTCTCTCCCAAGAGCATTAGACAGGAGTTCAGCACAATCAGCACTGGAGACGACAGTCCAATCTCCTGTTCTGTTTTTCCATTCTTCTGACACCACTTACCATCTGCTGGATCCTGTGAAAGGTTTTCCCATGGAAACTGAAGGCCTGTTCAAACAAGACCTTGTCTTCCACTGTCCACTCATCTGGGAATGGAGTGAAGTTTGGCAGATCTGCCAAAGACTTCTCAATGTTGTGCTTGTGCCAAAACAGCATCCCAAGGGCCTAGAAATAACAAGGACACCAAGGGGACAATTGTAATCTCAAGAAATATTATTATACACATGCAAAGGGAGAGACACAGCTTTTTTCTCACACAACACATTAGACCTAATTTTAATTCTCAGCTACATCAGACACTTTTCTGTGTCTGCAAGAAACCTGGAAACTAACCCTCACCCTGCTAGGTTTTGAAGACCAATTTGAAATTTATCCAAACCACACAGGTAGTAATGTAATAAGAGGGTAGCAACAGAAAGGGGAGAGAAGAAAATTGAAGAAATTACTCCAACTCTACTGATCGTGGTATGCACGGGAAAGCTAAGCAAAGAATTGGGAAGACTACCTAAAAAACAAGCTGGACTAAAAGGAAGCTTCTTGCCAGTGCTAAACTACCATCATTTCCCATGCAATTAGGAGGATAGTTTAGCTGATTGGGGGTTTTTATGGTTGTTTAGGGGCTCTTTTTGAGGGGAAGAGGAAGAGAGGGGAAAAGGGGGAGAGATGAGGGAAAAACTGGAAGAAGGAAAGGCAGAGAATATGCACAACTTTGACTTGCTGCTAAGATGTCCCTGGCCTAAAGGAGGAACAAATCTCACTCATTTTGGGGGCTGCTGATTTGCTCCCTTCAGAGATGCCTTGTTTCACTGTTGCAGTCTCCAGTTCTCAGTTCCACAGTCAAAGTGCATGCGCTGTGCTTCACCACCTGCAAACCGTTCTCCTCCCACCATCTGAGACACACGCTCACAGCCACCCCTCTCCCAGGGGTGCGCAGCCCCTGTGCGTTATGACGCTTCACTACACCTGCCATGCCAGAGACCACCACAAGTCATTTTGGGAAGGCCTGACTACACAGAGCTAGAATCAGCCTTTTTCAAAGGCTGTAAAGTGAAAACAATCCCTAACATGCTGCATAAAACCTCAGAATAACCTGCTCATCATATGCAAACTCAGCTCGGATTTTGCAGCCACAGTTACCCCCATCTAGTAGTTTTGCACTGGCTGCTCAGAGCTACAAACTCTCTCAAAATTCAGGGGTTTCCCCACTGTGCTTTGCAAAAAGCAGTTCCTTTATGGGATCTTGCTCCCCTGAGATTCTGCCGAAAGTATGTCTATAAATATTAGTGTTATCCAAGATCTTGTCCTGACCCTACTGGTCTCTCAGTGCTGCCCAGGCACCCTCTCCTCCCTTTTGCCACCAAGCAGCAATCTTGGTTGCAATCGAGGTGTCACAGGAGCCACACAGCCACTTATCTCCATCCTCTCTGGCAAGCATGAGGCCAAAGAAACTATTTCGCAGTCATGAAGGAACAAGTTTTCTCTCCTGCTATCCCTTTTAGCTTCAGATACAAGTTCTACCAAATATCCCTGTGAGAAAGCAAGGGAAAAGCAAGGAGGGAGACATTTTGGGAGGGCAGGGTAGTGTTAAACATACCACTAAGGTGTTAGCAAGGGCTGAGGGGACAGCTGCTTACACAAAGCAAGAGGTAAACAAAAAGGTTTTCCTTATAGGCTTGTTTTAACAGGAGCGCAGTATTCCTCCTCCACCCACGCTGCCCTAGGAAAGCTCTGCACTCATACACAGGCGAATACGCAACTTTTCCAGCCTCGCTTGTCCCAGGGCATCTGACACAGCCTGGCAGAACAGCACAGCCCATGGCCAGACTTGCTGTAGTGCTCCCAAAAGCCTGTGACTGCTCCAGCTCAGCACAACCACCTACCGCAGTCTGCCAACGCCAGCTGAAGTGGGCTTGCCCTGCCAGAGCTCACTCACCTGCCGGAGCCTGCCCTTTGCCTGCTCTCAAGCTGGCAAGGCTGCGGGGACTCTCACCAGCACAGTCCTGATCCTCCAGCCATCATCCCACAGCAGCACAGCCAACAACAGGGCACTAGGCCACAGGCAAGGGGAGAGAAAGGACAGACATACAGGAGCTGTACATGGCACAGATGCAGTCAGCTGGATGGGAAAGCCGCTGGGCAGAGGAGTGCTGGTGCACACCCCAGCCGCCCTGCCAGACAGCTCGCTACTCCCTTCAACAAACCGGCACGTCTTAGTCTGCAAAGGTAGGTTTTGGGCAGGGGACACAGATGGAAGAACAGGAATCTCTGTGCGATGACTGTCAGCCAAGATACCTGCACAGAGGTCCAAAGAGACTGGTTGTCAGGGGGATACACACATGGGAAAGGGCTGCCTCGGCCAGCAAAGTCCAGAGACAGTGGCCAAATGCTAAAGCAAGCTCTGACTGGCTTCCAGGGAGTCTGTATCAGCTTGTCCACAGTTACACAGCCAACAGCAGCTCTGACAATACCTGCTGAAGAGAGAGTGTCCCTTGGTGACACAAAAATCATACTGATTTGGAAGCCTTGACAGTTGTCCCTATAAGACAAAATGAGTATGTGCCTTCCAGAGCAATGCAAGTTAGATCATCTCCAGTTATTTCCTGGAAATGCCTAATAGCTGTCTAGGAAATCCCAAAGGACCTGGGAAACATATTCAACTCCAGAGTATTATGCAAGAGTGCTAGGAAAGGAATGAGAAAGTTTTTAGAAGGAGGGACATTTTTACAAGTTGCTCAGCCACTTTACATCCTGGTGTGGCGAGTCCTGTAACTTCTACTTCCGTAAACGGAGGAAGGGAGAAAAACAGGTAGAAAGACTTCAAGGAATGGGTGGGAGGTCTCTATTTCCAACATTTAAAATGAATGCAAATCTCTGCTAGCCAAATTTAAGTTTTGAAAAACACAAGAATTCACTGTTTTTTTTAAAAATTGCAAGCTTCATTTTGATCAGTCTTCCAGATCAGTCTATACTCTCCAAGCAACACTTCTCCAATAAAATAATGAAACCCATTTTTATTACCATCCTTCTTGGCAAATAGTACCCACAATATCCCATAGTAGGATATACCCATCTCAACTGAAGTAAGCTACCATCCTTATTTTCATTTAAGTTCTCAGCCTTTTGGTGCCTTTGTGTTCCTTCTGCTCTTAGAAACGATAATTATCAAGTCTGATCATTCCTGGGTTTGCTGGAAATTTTGCTGGTTATCTCAACTTCAGTGTTCTTGTTCCACATGAAGTCTTTTTGCACACGAGTACTAACAACTGAAAGTCTGACTCAAAGATGACAGCAGAGTTATTTAAATGGAAACCCTTGCCCATGCAAATAATAATTGGTTTCTATGCTCATGCCCTTTGCCTGAACAATTTCATAAAACTTTCAAGTTTTCATAGTATCCTTTTGTAGATGCAGTACGTAATTTGCCAGTACAGTAAATCATGAGATTCCTCACCTTCCCTTTCCAGGCAAGTATTAGTGCATACGGAAACTCCACAGAATTCAGAAAAGCTTCCCAGGCACAGGTCTACTCGTCTCCCCAGATGAGTGTTGAAATCAATGTTAGTCAACACAGGGAAGGTTAGTACACAATCCTGTATCACATTGAGTAAGAGAGAGGTGTGCTCCTCAGAGCAGCTCCTCCTCCTCACAACACACTCCTAGGATTTCCATCTCTAGGCTAGAAGCACTGGCTAACCTCAGGTACAGCTGGTGAAGCTGTCCACCACTACTGCACCAACATCCAAGGTGCTCATCTATGAAATGCAAAATGATTTGCAGCACAGCTTTGAGGTAAATAACTGTGGATATTGTTTGCTTCAGAAAAGCATACGAGGGTTCAATAGCTCATTAATAACTGCCAAGAAATCCATGAAGCAAAGATGGAGCAGTCAACTGGAAACTGCAATGCAATCAGGCAGCTTCCCAAAGACAAGCCAATCTTTTGAACATTGTTTAGGGGTTCTGAAAATGTTCAAGAGGTAGTTGCCATAGGAAGCATAATACTCATGGCCAAACTCTGTTAAGTCACAATGGTTTTGTTTTTCTTCTTTTGACTCTTGATGTAAAACTAGAGGTGAACTCCGTATCCCCAAAGGACAGGTTACTTTTAGGAACAGTCAGTTTGGGAGAAATAGGAGGGGAGAAAGCATAGATGGTACAGAAGGGAAGAAGCAGTTCTAGGCAGTCACTTTAAGTCATGTTTTAATACCTGATGAAAAAGATTTCAAAATAAAGTAAGTATTCAGAAAGTTGTTACCTGCTCCATATTGTATCCATGCTTCTCTTTAGCAATGGCAATATATTCGTCCACTGAAAAACAAAGAGAAGGCATAAGAGCATTCCATATAATGATCTCATCTTCCCTTCCTCTTTCCAGTCTAAAACCCAGTCCTGCAGCTCTGACTTCAGTCATGGTCATTGCATCCTCCTCAGAGAACTCTCATGAATAGCTGCAGTTTCTAACAATTCAGGAAAGGAAGGAAACGAAAGAAAAACAAACAGTCACCAGACAAACTACTACATATTTTCCTTAACAAGCCTAAATGATGCATGATATCCAATCCAGTTCCAGTACTTCTGAAGCGCAGCTTATAATATTTCAAAACTTGTTCACCAAAACTAAAGACATGACTGTCTCAGCTACTTTTTGGTTTGTTTTTTTGTTTCTTTTTTGTTGTTTGTTTGGGTTTTTTTTTAAATCCCCCAAAGTAGTTGTTTTCTTAAGAACAAAAATCCCCAGACACAATCCATACATTCCAATACAGCCAAGCTCCTACTGTTGCACAACCACTGCAGATATCCTGGCAAATTTTTCCACTCTTACGCCTCAGCAATTTTCATCTTGGACCAAACACCACCTCTATGTATTATTAGGCCCCCACAAGCTTTTAACCTTTACAATGTGAAGATGCCCTGAGGAGTTATATTTTGTATAGACGGGACTAAAACCCAAATGTCTCTTTCAGTATGAGTGACTGAGCTTACATTACATCCAACAGCACCCATTTGAGAGGACTGGATCAAAGTCAGTAGCAGTGGTGGTGTTCTAAAGTCTGTGCCCTCGTGTTTGGTCATTATTAAACATAATGTAATGATAACAACACCCTTGAAAAACATACAAGCTAAGAGGTGAGACTCCTGCTTCACCTAACAGAGTGGAAGATGCTGCAAGCATTAGTTGTCTGTAGGATCTCCAACATGCTGGTATCCCAAACGACTTAGAAATGGTACGCACAGCCACAATTCTCATTCTTCTACGAATTTTGGACTTCAAAACAAGTCACTTAGCAATGAACTCAAAAATCATTCCCCCTTTTTTCTCTGCCAATACCCAGGGAAGGCTGTAAGCAAATTCCTGTGCTGAGCCCCCAACTCACGCAGAACGTGCACAGCACCTCCAGAAGGAAACAGTTCTGTGTGCACTGCAGCTAAGGAAGCCACATTTCACATGGTTTTGGCCTCACAATTAATTTCAGCTCTCAAATATGCTTCTCCCACGCTTTCTGCCTTTATGGAGTCTTGCATGGAAGCTCTGGTGCCTTAAGGGCTTTCCTTTAAGCTGGAACACTTATCAATTCTTTCTTCAGCTGAGCAAACTAAGCAATGAACTCAAAAGGTATTGGGAAAACAGGATAGATCAGAAAATGCACAGCAGGAGAGCACCATCCTCTTATTTTCAGCTTGTCATCAATACAAAGAAATTAAATCTAGGTACTTAAAGTAGATGTCCTATCTTACTAGACAATATGACATGATATCAATGCCAGCCCTTCATTTGGAAAGGAGATGCATTAATTAATTTTCACATTTGCAAAAGGATGTTGCAAAAAAGGGCTTTGTTAAGTGCTATGGAAAAGTCCATGAGAATATTAATACAGCCACATGTTGTGGCAAGAAAAGAGCATGCAGTAGATACAGGCACTGTTCCATGTTATCAAGGATTCTCCATGAGGTTCTTGCTCTTCCAAGCTCCCACCTGCATACAATGGGGACTCCCAAGGGGCTGACAAACCTGTTTGTTGGATCATGTTCTGCATACATTTGGTACAAGTTCTATTAGCCCTTTGGAGGAAGGCATAGCCACAACCATCCATTTGTACCCCTGCTGCACAAACACATCTGCCTCTCCAAGTCAACAAATTGTTTCTAAGGACCACACTGAACTGGGATGAAAACTATGCTTTCTTGCAAACAACCTTTTCTTGCACAAGGCAAACAAAATAGCTGCACAGACAGTGGAGGTGACTGGGACAGTGATAGAAACTTCTTAGGCTGAAAACCCTGCATTGCCTAATAGAACATCCTAAGGGTTGCCAAAGGCTAGGAACCTCGGAAATCACCTTGCTATGGAAAAAAACCCCAACTTGCAAAACCACACCCAAAGGGGAGAATATGATCCAGGAGGACCACACAGGGGAAATGGGGACAGAGAAGTGAACTGCGTCCTCCCTACACACCATCCCTTCCCTCCACATGCCAAACAGGGCAGGGAACATCAGTAGGATGTGGACAGAAGAAGGACTTCAGACGCTTCCAGACTTTAACATCACACCAAAAACAAAGGCTGCCAGGAAGCCCTAAGTGCAGCATTTCCCTGTACTTCAGCTAAATGCTCTCAGCTTCCTTAGGACAGGTATAGCACATGCAGTGCTATATTTTGTCTAAGGCAGAGGTAAAGAAAGGGGGAGGGAAAGGAGTTGAATTCTCTGAAGTCCAAGGCAGAATTAAGCTCTTGAATACTAAGTACTGCTGCATTAACTAGCTCTCTTTCACTGTGGAAAGATCTACAGTTCCTGATTTGACTTCAGCATCTTATCGTTTAATATATACAGAGAAGAGATGAGGTCGCTCTCCCTTCCAGCATATTACCTTTTTTATGCCAGATGCTATAAGCAATAAAAATATACTTCCTCTCCCTTGCTCCTCATCCCGCAAAAAAAAAAAAAATCATTACAGCATTTTCTCTCATGAAGAAGAACATTAACAAGCCCTCCCCCCCATATCAATAGGATTTCTCTTGAATTAAGTCAATACACCACAGAGCCAAACAGTAGACTATGAGTGATCGAACACCATGAAAGGAAGCAGGATGCTTTTCTTGTCACGGTGGGGTCTGCAACACCTCAGTGTTACACCTCATATTACAGCGGAGGAAGAGAAAAGAAAAATAAGAAAAATGCAATAAGGCAGTAAACTGACCACGAGCACACAGCAATGCTCCTTCTATACACTAAAAGAGCATTTGTGGATGAAGGAAGGACAAGGAGTACACCATCGTTAACTCTACTCTTGGCTTGTTCCCTGCCTGCTTACTGACAATCTAGCCCATTCTGCTTGTCATTTCTTGGCTAATTGCGGGCTCACTTGCTTTGATGCTTGCACCATAGGAGAGGTATGACAGTCCCTTGAGCAATCCTTCTGATTGCTCTCTCTTTACCATCCCCCTCCATATGAAGTGAGCAAGAAAGAGCATGGCACCAGCTGAGTCACAGGATCCCTTTAGTCTTCCATACCAGTAGATCCTGGAATTGCCACAAGTTTAGTGCTTCACATGCCACACCAGATAAATAAGTGCCCTCTTCCATCTCTGCCTTCCCTGCGCACCTCTAGCAAGCCCAGGGCAGCAGGCACGTGAAATTCTGCTCCACTGCGTTTCAGTGGCATTCAGTCACGCTCAGCGTGTAACCCAGTGATCTGTTTAGACATCAGAGTTCAGAGCCAGAGGAGCCTGGGGCAGAGCTCTGCTTACACCAGAGAAGACAGTTTGCCAGCACGGCTCTTAGCAGCTTCCCAAAACAGAATAAGCAAGAGCTGCAAAGCAATGCCATCCCATTTCCCCCAGCATAAGCTGCGCCACCATGTGCTCTTTCCACCAGCATAACTTTTCCCTAAACAGGGCAGACAAGAGCATCCTCCCATCCAACTCATTTCTCTATGCCAGAAAGATACTTCATCACAGACCAGGCCAAAAAGACAACAATACTTGAATAGAGACAGTCGTGTGACACAGGAGATGTATTGCTCCTGTGAAGGCTCTTGTTGCTACTAGAAACCAGATGGGGGGAGGGATGGAGAAGAGAATCATAAACTGGTATTTCTTTACCTATTTGGCTACATTTCTTCTCTTGCTTGCATTTTAGCTGTGTGGGTGAGCAGGACCCCCCTGTCTACCCCAAACCCAAAATGGAGTGAGCACTGGCCCAGAGAGCCCCTTCCTATAGTTAGTCACGCTCAGGAAGGCAGAAATAGCACAAAAGGTAGGGACACAAAGGGAAGAGCCCCACATACACATACAAACATACAAACCCACATACACCAGCAAAGAGGAGCACAGAGTGTTCAGATGCTGAAGAACACCTCTCCCTAATACAAGAAGTGAGGTCTGCAGTCAGATGACCAAAGGACCCCAGGTGTAGCACTAACACAGCCAAAAAGACAAGGAAGAAGGGAGTGGGAAAGGAGTAAAGATGCTTCCCTTCCTGCCATACAGAGAGGAGTTTCTGACCAAAATGGTGCTGTCAAACCCCTCAATTTTGTGGTCTTGTTGCCAGCTGTCTTTCTCATACACCCTTTTCTTCTGCTAACCATCCTCCTGCAAGAAGAAGAAAAGGGACCCTCTTGGCTGACAGAGGGAGAGAGAGAGAAGAGCAAACAACTGCATTGCTGATTTTCGGTCCTGCATCCTAGAACAATGAATTGAGATGTAAAACGGGAGCATTAATTTCAGGGAGGTGGGAGAACTCTGAAAAGAGAAATGTCTGAAAGCAGTGACTCCCCTCATCACCATTTGATCAGATTAAAACGATCTCTCCGAGTGGGTCTTTCGTGAGAATTTCTCCCCCCCATCCAAATTGCTTCTTAATGACCCCACAAACATCACATCATGTTTAGTGGACTCAGTGACCCTAAGGAGGGTTTGCAGCAGAAGTGAGTGTGCTAGAGCCTGTAGAAAGCAACAGGAATGCAGAGGTAGAGCTGTTGCTGCAACCTCAGTTCACCCCTATTACTGGGGTACTGCAGGAGCTCTGAACACTTTGCATATTACGTGATGCAATACCCTGACAGAACAGGGTGAAATGAGGACAAAAACAGCAGCCTTCACAGCCTCAGTAATGTGCTTCACAGGGTTTGATCAATGTTGGAACCTGTGAGGAATTCTGGATGTTGCTGTACATCTCCCCCTCCCCTCCATTTCCTTTGAGAACGGGAGGGGGAAAAAAAAAGTCAAGACCCAAAATGAATCAACATTATATAAAGAAAATAAGGAGCATGGATTAGACACATACATGTGAAATTCTTCCAGATTTCAAAACACAATTATGATGGTAACAAACAACTAAGCACAGTTTTTGCCTTGGCTATAAAAATGAGCAGCTGCATTGCCGTCCTGCTGCCCTCGCAGCATCGGTGGAACAATCCTGCCACCTCGTGGTCCCAGCACAGGACAGGAAGCCGTAAAAAGCGCAAGAGTTTGGACAAGTGTCTCACTAAAGCCAGCTGCAACAGGAGGCAGGGGGGGAGCAGGCAGAGATCAAAGCAAGGTGACCACTTCTTCTGGGCAGAAATCACTTAAAAGAAAATAAACCCCACCTATTTAAAAGTGTCTTCTGCCTTGGAAAAGCTATTTCTTCTTCCTGGCAAGATGTGATGTGTCACAGACAGGGGAGGAACAGAGAGCCAGAGCGCAGCCATGTTCTGTGCCCTGTGCTGCACCCACCTGGGCAGGCATACAGTCTCCTTTAACACTGTTTCTAGGAACAGAGCATGCTAGTTACACAAACACAAAGGCTATGTCACTTTATGCAACTGAAGACACAAAGGGATTTAGGCCTCAACCTCCATCTGTAGCAGTTGAGGGAAAAGTCTGGATGCGACTGCAAGGCAAAGGAAAACCAACCTTATCTGAAGCAGCTTACTTGAACAAGAGCAAGAGAAAATACCCTGCAGCAGGGCAGGGTAACTTGAGTCATGGGACTCCACAGTATATCTCAGCCTCCCACCCACTTACCTCCCTGTAGCTCAGATTTTACTTGTATACCGTCTTTTGTCCACGTACCAAGGACCGTAGGATACCATTGCATCAGAAGTCTCCTTTGTCAGCAGGGCCACCTAGCCTCCAGCCACCTCTTCCCACCTGGGAGCACAACATTTGCCTGGATCCCCAGGGAACAGGACTGGGAAACTGTTCCACATGAAAAACTACCTCCCTCACCCACGTGGCAGTGAAACCATAAAAGCAACAAGTGGTGGTGGCTGAAAGCATGGAGATGCTCTCGCCTGCCAGGAGGGGTATTCCCAGACTCTCCTATCACCAGCCCTAGCAAGGCAGGTTGCCCCCTTCTCTTGTACTAGCTCTGGAGCCACTCAAGGCACTGAACAGCTGACCACCACCAAAGCAGCATGCTATTCACAAAACAAGCAGTTTTACACTTTTTATATGGTTGCATACCATATAAAAATCACTTTACTGGGTGGTTACACAAGCCTGAGAAGAGACGAACCCACCTAGTTTCAGTGAAGGATAAGACTGGTTCAGCCAAAAGTACAACTCATTTCTTGCCCCGGCACAGCACAGTGACAGGGATGAGCAAGTGGGCAGGAGCTGGCATGGCTACATAAACTTCACTGGTGAGGAAAGAGTTGCTCACAGAACCACACCTGGAGCCTGGAAACTGCAGCCTCAGAGAGCAGAAAACAAGGAATAAAATGGAGTGCCCCATTGCTGGGAGATTCATCCCTTTTACGGAGCAGATCATCTTGAGTGTCATTGTGTGGCACATACAGGACAACCAGGTGATCAGGCTCAAGCAGCATGGGTTTATGGAAGGTAGGTCCTGCTTGACCAACCTGGTCTCCTTCTATAACCAGATGACCCACCTAGTAGATGAGTGAAAGGCTGTGAATGATGTTTACCTAGACTTTAGTAAAGCCTTGGATGCTGTTTCCTACAGCATTCTCGTGGAGAAACTGGCTGCTCATGGCTTGGACAGGCATACTCTTCACTGGGTAAAAACTGGCTGGGTAGCCAGGCCCAAAGAGTTGTGGGGAATGGAGCTAAATCCAGTTGGCAGCCAGTCACAAGTGGTGTCCCCCAGGGCTCAGTACTGGGGCCAGCTCAGTTTAATATCTTTATCAATGACCTGGACCGAGGGGATCAAGTGCATCCTCAGTAAGTTTGTAGACAACACCAAGCTGGACAGCAGTGCTGATCTGCTCGAGGGCAGGAAGGCTCTACAGAGGGATCTGGACAGGCTGGATCGATGGGCCAAGCGCAACTGTATGAGGTTCAATAAGGCTCAGTGCTGGGTCCTGCACTTGGGTCACAATGACCCCATGCAACACTACGGGCTTGGGGAGGAGTAGCTGGAAAGCTGCCCGACAGAAAAGGACCTGGGGGTGTTGGTCAACAGACAGCTGAACATGAGACAGCAGTGTGCCCAGGTGGCCAACAGCATCCTGGCTTATCTCAGAAATAGTGTGGCTAGCAGCACTAGGGAAGTGATCGTGCCCCTGTACTCAGCACTGGTGAGGCCACACCTGGAATACTGTGTTCAGTTTTGGGCCCCTCAATAACAAGAAAGGTGCTGGAGCACATCCAGAGACAGGCAACAAAGCTGGTGAAGAGTCTAGAGCACAAGTCTGATGAGGAGCAGCTGAGGGAACTTGGATTGTTTAGCCTGGAGAAAAGGAGGCTGAGGAGAGACCTTATCACTCTCTACAAACTACCTGAAAGGAGGTTGTAGTGAGGTGACTGTCAGTCTCTCTTCCCAAGTAGCAAGTACTAGGACAAGAGGAAATGGCCTCAAATTGCACCAAGGAGGTTTAGGTTGGATATTAGGAAAAATTTCTTCACCAAAAGTGTTGGCAGCCTATTCCAAAGCTTGACCAGTGAAGTGGTTGAGTGACCATCCCTGGAGGTATTTAAAAGACATGGTGCTTAGGGACATGGTTTAGTGGTAGCCTTGGCAGTGCTAGGTTAACAGTTGGACTTGATCATCCTAAAGGTCTTTTCCAACCTACCTAATTCTATGATTAAAAGCCCTGATACCTACCAAAAGCTTCCTTTCTCACACATAAGCAACCAGTCCCCACCCAAGTAGTGCACACTAATAAGCTAGAAAACAAACACCCTATACCCCTCTCTTTTTTTTATCATTATTATTTTTAATACTGCTCTTTACACAGCCTGCATCTAAGAGCAAGTCCAAAGTTGGAACTCCAGTGATGGTTAAAGACCTAACTCTTCCGCCATTAGATTCTGCCATACTAGCAAGAAGGCTGCACTGCAGACACAGGTGTACTGACAAATCTAGCATAGGTTTTGTAGCTTGTCAAAACTATTTTAAACTGTTTACCAGGAAGGGCCTTTTGCTAGTAGACATGTGTTACTCCGAAAGCTTTTACCAACATATGCTCATTCCTGAAGTTGCACCCTCAAGCTGACCCTTTCACATCAAAAAGCTCAACACGGTGTGTATATGTGTGGGCTGGCGTATCAATCAGGATTACCATAAGGAAAGCCAGCCAGCTGATGCTCTCTTGCCTCTCTTGCTCTCTGATGCTGCTGCTGCTCTCTCTCAGAAAGGCCATGTGGATGCCCAGTATAAGGACATCCAGGGAGGATGCTCTGGGAAGAAAGACTGCTTCTTACACATTCATCACATTTAACCTTCAGCCAGAAATTTCCTCTGCCATAGCACTAAATGCCACTTTATTGGAGGAGTGGCACAGCCTTCAGTATCTACAGAGCCCTGGCTACCACGAGTGCACATGTCTCCATACGTACCACAGAAGAGAAGGGGAAAAGGGAGATCTGACAGGGCAGTAACAAAGAGGAAACACTGGGACCTAGCACAAAATAGGCAGAATCATATCAGATCACCTGGGGACCTGATCTGTGACCATACAGGATCTGAGCATGGCTGGATCATTCATCAGTGCAAACCTGATCTTAAACCAGACACGATACTGGACTGTATTAAATGTAGTTAGCCAGAGCACTTGATATTGGCTTTAAAGCCTGTGTGCTAATGTAAAACCAGCACACAGTGGCTTCTGACAGTGAAGGAATATTTGTTCCCACGTATGACCTTCCAAGACAGAGAGGAAGTTACAGACAGGATAAATGCACAAAGCATGTGCCCGAACAGAGTGAGTTTATAGCAGAACAGCTCTTTGCGTTATTCAGCACAGTGCTCTCAATTCAGTCCGAGGAGCCCTAAAGCCAGATTTATTCTGCTGTCAAACCATGGCTTAAGTTAACTCCGCTGACAGGTTATAGCCTTGGATTGTGTACTTCAACTACAGGCAGCACCATGCCCAAGCAATGCAAGTAGCAACATTATCAACACAGTTGTGACAAGGGGTAGAATACTAAAAAAATTATTTGAATCAGATGGTTCACTGCAGGAGATTGTAACTTGGATTAGAAGAAACCTCCCTTGTGCAGATTTTCTTATGGAAATTATTTTTTGCACTCCTTAAGAATGTCTGATCCAGTGCATCCTTTCCAAAAGCCAGGTTCACTAATTCGAAAAAATACGTTTGACACATACTGATGACAGACTCAGTAATGGGAGACCACAGATTCAGACTACTAGCAGTCTGATACAAGGCTTTGGTACTCTACCTAGAAGTGTTCTCAGCTCTTCAATCACATCATGTTATATATGATGAAATTCTTGGTCTGTAAAATAGTGCAGACTATCATAAAGCTTGGTCAAACAACCTGCTATCAGCCAGCTTCAGAAGCCACCAGGGAATATCCAGATTGAAAGCCCTCTGAAGAGGGTTACACCTTCCACAAGGTCCATTTTCCACTCTCCACAAGATTTTGAAAGCTCTTGTCTAAAACCAGAACTGTTATATTCCCTGTTGTAGTAGCAATACAAACTAGTAAAAGTGCTGTATCAGAGCCAGGCTTCCTAAACAGCACGGGTAACTCCATTACTCCACAACAGAGCGTCTGTGTGCAGGATGAGGGTACACACACAAGGGGTATGTGGCAGCAGAATAGCCATCAGGTTAAATTACAGCTCATTATTATTGTTACCAATAATACAGCCTGTGACAAGAGAGAGTAGAGGCCATGCTGACTGCCTTTATAATGGATACAAAAGCAAAAGAAGTGATCAATTTGTCCCCTAGCTACCTCCTGGAAAGATGTCACTTGGACAGAAAGGAAGTACTGGGCAAGACAGCAGGCAGCAAAAGGAAGGAGACAAGTCAGTCACACAGAGAAGCTGCCCTCGGCAGATGTGCCAAGAGCCAGAAGCTGCTCGCAGAGGGGAGAGAGCCTCTAGCTCTAATTGCCCACATCCAGCTCCTCAGCAGCTGGAATAGGAGAACCCCGTGATCCTGAATGGCAGCTGGTCAGGTCACAAACACATCAGTTCACTACTGCAGTTATTTTTTGCAGCCAGCTCACTCACTTTCAAGCCCAGCTATATGAGTAACATAATAGTCTCAGCAACCCAGGCAGCCTCTGTACTCATGAACAAGTTGCATGAAACTTGCTTCCAGCAAAATTAGATGAAGAATGATATGGACTAAATGAAGGCAGCTTGACATTGGAGGGGAACTAATACTTCAGTTGTATTTTCTTAAGTATTACTGAGATGCTTTTGTTCCTTCTACATCTACGGTTAAAAACCTGGTTTCAGATGTTTGGGGCTGGCCCCTTCTGAGAAGGCAAGGGCCTTCCCACAACTCTACTCATTGCACTGCTGCACCTGGGTGCTAAGAATGAAAAAATTAGGTCTCAAACTTGCTTTGAAAGACTCCATTTTCCTCACTTTCACATCAGCTGGATATGAGCAAGGTAGCAGAAGTAGAACAACGGAGACGAGACAAGACAAACACTTCCAATGCACAAAGTGCTGCACAACCTAAAGTGAACAGCCTTGACTGCTCTCTTGACAGAGATAAGCTCTGCCCCAGCTGTCTGCCCCAGCCCTCTCCTGAAAGTTCCTATTCCTGCTTCCTGCAAGAACAGTTCAGCTGCTTGATTAAGCAGCTGCTTAATCACTTAATAAGGCAGGCCATGAACTAAGGCAACATAAACAGGCACCCACTGCAGGTTAAGGCACAGTGGTTAATGAAATTCCTGGTACCTTACCCCACACAAGATGAGAACCTGGGCAATAAACAGAGGTTTGGGTGAAGAGCCCTTTCTCTACCAGAGATCAGAAGCTACCTGTGGACAAACTCATACGGATTGCCCTGCTGTAGGCAGGCCAGCCGTCAGGAGACACTAACACTCACTACATCCATTCTTGCACTTGTTTATTTACTATAGGTCTGAAACCAAATAGATGCCAAGAAATGTTTTTTACCCCTCCAAGAAGTCCATGCAGAAAGACGGCATGCTTACACATCCAGATCTTGGGCAACAATCTTTCTAGTAGCCTCTAAACCAAAGTATTAGTATTATGTTGACAGATATTAAGGTATTCAAAAATACATAAAATTAAGTCAATTTAGAAAGAGTCAAGTTGCAGATCCACACAGCACATGCTGAAACATGGATTACATACAGGCCCTCAGCCTTCAAGGTTGATCCTAAGAGACTGAGCAGAAAAGCCTACAATAAACCAATGTCACTAACTAGATCCTGGAGCATCAGTGGTAGGTGGTCACGGCTTTTAGCTAGGATTTAGAAGCCCAGTCCTTACTGAGAAGTTATTACGCATTACTACTGATGTTTGCAGCGCTAGAAAATTCACTCCGAGTCCATCATTAACATGCATCTGCATGAGAACAACATGATCAGGAAAGTAACTTAACATGGAGTGCAAAAGTAAGAGTACAGGAAAAATAACTAGTGGGAGTGGTTCCTAATTAGAGCAAATAATGCCACAGCAAACACATTACGGTGAGGGAAGCTCTGGCACACATCCTTGAGAAAGCCTAGCTGTGCTGCCTCCTGCACTAGCACCTCTGTGAAGGTCACACTCAGCAGCATATGAACTTACCACAGCAAGCGGTTATGACCTTGACCTCTTCAAGCATTCCTCAGTGGAGGATATAGCCCACAAGAGCTCCTCCCTGCCTGTGCACAGCTCCCATCACATCCCTATAAACAGGCCCAAGTTGGTACATTTGCTGACTAACCTTGCGCCAGCAGGGGGTAACCCTCCAGTTCCCTGACCCTTATTTTTCACTCACTGCTACAGTACGAGACAAGAGGCCAGGAAAAAAAGGCTTGGAGCCTTTCACAGGGCCAGGTCTTCTGTTCCCACCAAGATCAGCAAGACTGGAGCACACTCAGCCCGTCCCAGGGCTGGGTCCAAGCAGTGCCATGTAGCTGCAGCCTGCTAGTTCTTGTCATACTGGTCCTACAACTCACACAGCGCCTATCAGGCTGGCTAAGACTACTCCCAAACGTGTTTCAGATCAAGGCTCGCTGCCAGGGTAACTCTTAACACAGCTATCATCACTCTATTACATCCACATCACCTTGTCTCTAAACTTCTCTTAAGAAAAAAGCTTCTTCCTAGCGCCAGCACTACTTCAATCCCTGCAGCAGCAACAGTAGTGGCAGCCAGCATTTTCAAACTGGGTCATCTCGACACGTTCAGAGAAGGCCTGTTTCACGCTGCAGTAAAAGGAGGAACAAACAGGTGGCAGGAGAGAACAAGGCACATGAAACTGGTGACTGTCCCTCCCTGTGGTGGGTTGATGCTGGCTGGATGCCAGGTGCCCAAAGCTGCTCTATCACTCCCCTCCTCAGTTGGATGGGGAAGAGAAAACACAACAAGAAGCTTGTGGGTCAAGATAAGGACAGGGAGAGATCAATGAGCAGTTACTGTCATGGGCAAAACAGACTCAACTTGGGAAAAAATTAGTTTGTTACAAATCAAATCAGAGTAGGGTAATGACAAATAAAACCAAATCTTAAAAACACCCCCCACACACACTTTTTCCCAGGTTCAACTTCATTCACAAACTATCTCCTCCCTGCCCAGAGGTGCAGGAGGACAGGGGATGGGGGCTGAAGTGACTTCATCACACACTGTCTCTGCTGCTCCTTCCTCCTCAGGGGCAGAACTCCTCACACTGCCCCTGCTCCAGCCTGGGGTGCCTCCCATGGGAGACAGTCCTCCATGAACTTCTCCAATGTGAGTCCTTCCCACAGGCTGCAGCTCTTCATGAATTGCTCCAGCCTGGGTCCCTCCACAGGGTGCCGTCCTTCAGGAACAGGCTGCTCCAGCCTGGGTCCCCCCCAGGGGCACAAGTCCTCCTGGGCTCCTTTCTCCATGGGGCCACAGGCCCTGCCAGGAGCCGGCCCCAGCACGGGCTGCCCACGGGGTCACGGCCTCCTTCGGGCATCCCCCTGCTCCGGCGTGGGGGCCTCCCTGGGTGCAGGTGGAGATCTGCTTCCCCATGGAGCTCCATGGCTGCAGGGGCACAGCCGGCCTCACCGTGGGCTTCCCGGGAATCTCTGCTCCGGTGCCTGGAGCTCTCCTGCCCCTCCTTCTGCTCTGACCTGGGGGTCTGCAGCGCTCTTTCATATTTTCACTCCTCTTCCCAGCTGAAGTTGCCATTGCACCAGTTTTTTTCCTGCTTAAATTCATTATTCCAGAGGTGCTACCACCATTCCTGGTGGCCTCGGCCTTGGCCAGCAGTGGGTGCCTCTTGGAGCCGGCTGGCAGTGGCTCTATTTGGCCACGGGGGAGCTTCTATCAGCTTCTCACAGAAGCCACCCCTGCAAGCACACCCCCCACCCCCACCCCCAATCTTGCCACACAAACACAATACACTCCCCCCTCCCAGCAAAAAAATCCTCCAGGATAACACAGCTGCCTTAAAGATGACATCCTTTTCCTGGATACTCTCCAACATACCCTCTCCTTCAGATTTTTTGTTTGTGAGTTGTTTTATTGTTGTTTAAAAAACAAAAACAAAAACCACACACACCACAATCTACTGTGCCTTGGGTGAAATCCATCCCAAACACACATCCTAGTCCTTTCAAACTAAATTGCTTTCATAGCTCCAATACAAACCACTGCTGTGAAAGGGTTAAAACCTCATCTTAATTTAAATATGCATCCAGGATCCAGAAATATCAACCTGCAGCAATAATGATGAAAGAGTTGCTCTGAGATTTCCACACAGCATTGCAACAGCAACTAGCACAGCAGATGACAAACAAAGGGGAAACTGCAGCTAAGTTTGAGGCAACTCAGCCATTTCTGGGATACACCCATAGCCTTTGAAGCCTGGTATGTTCTTTTTGCTGTTTGCAATATTGCTACTATAAGCATTAAAAGTTGCTTCAGCTAAAATGAAAAACTGCATCCCTTCACCTTCATCCTTTAAGCATTTTCTGAAGTGCAGCAACTGCAGCTGCTTGGAGAAGTGGCCATGACTATTATTTCAACAGCTAAACTCAAGCAGAATCTTAAATTAAACACCAGTTCTCTCATTTCTGAATTCATGGAGTTGTATTCTTCAGCTACTGTATTTGCATCCAAGCTTCACAGCTGCCACGTTCACTGCATAATATGGAATTTGGATTAGGGAATAAACATAAACCCAATTCTGCTTTTCCATTAATCCTTTTTGCTGTTACTGGGGCAGCCAACAAACTGATATTTCTAGGGCATACAAACAGCAAGATCATAAGTTTGGGTTTTTTTGCTATCTTGACTTGAGTGACAAAAAGGTAAGCACCTAGCTTCAGGTAAGAATTATAACCCCTGAAGTCCACCCCTCAGGGAGGTGGAAGTCTTGGCTCTACCTGGCAACTATTTTTTAAGGCTAACACTTTTCCTACTACCAAAATAAAAAATCACCTCAACAAAAAAGAGACTCAGATAAAAACAAGCAGAAAAATGCCAAACAAGGAAAGCACAATACATATACTCCATCTTTCAAAACCTCCCACAGCACTTCAGCCACAAAAAGGTATAAGCTAAGAGTTCAAGAATACTTTTCTCTCTGGTGGCAAAGCCTAAGCAGCTCCCACCCTCCCATCCCTGACCAAGGTGGCTGCACTCTCACTGAGTACCAACGCAGCCTTTCGTGGGGCTGTGTTATAAACCAGGTCACAGAAACAATAGGGGTTGGAAGGGAGAGGGGACCAAAAATTAAACCGCAACTCCAACTGTTTCAAAGATCCTGTTTACAGCGGGATGGAGAAGAGGGATTTAAAAAGCAGCTTTGCTGATGCTGAATACACACTGGACTACATCCTCTCCCTCACTGGTACTCCCCAGGGCAAGGGTGCCTGTGCACCAGGAAGGGAGTGGCTCTTGGGTACTTCTGAAGCATTAATCCCTTCCATTGTAAATGCATCCTGTTAAATAGCGGCTTCATTTTCTGAAAGGGAGATTTTACGATCAGCACTTTCCCACTCTCATTTATTTATCGCTAGGGCGCCCTACACCCCAAGGAAAATGAGAACTGATGATGACAGTTGATGGAGTCGTATGTTCACAGAATTTACAGGCTGAAATAAGTGAGCTGAGGGGGAAAGGACATGTCCAGGCAGAAGTCCTTCTTAGAGGCTTCATGGCTTTTTCAAGCCCTTCATGGCTCTGCTACACACTGAAAACAGGCACTTGCCACACAAAGCATGATCAGACAAACTCAGCAACCTGAGATGAAGAACATTTTCCTGTCCTCTACGCTGGCAGTCATTTTAAGTTAGAAAATTCACACAAAGGCCATTTCCAAGCTTATTTAACATCCCCTTTAGAAGAGAAACTGAAGAATAATCATAGAATAGGCTATGCAAAGATTACCCTTTGAACTACAGCTGGAGACAGACTGGCCACTTAAAACTGCACCCTGCCCTCAGACATTTTGGGATTCACCCCACCTTCACAATAGAGGACAGCTACCAAAACTCATTCTCATCCAAAGAAGGCTGTTGACACACTAATGACCAGGACACACTTATAGACTTGGTTAGGACACAAGCTTCTGAGATCCTGAATGCCAACTCACAGCTTCTTAGGGTGGAGCACTGCTGCTCCACTCTCCCAAACCGTTACCCAGCCTGTGGCACAGTTAACTAAACCTTGCTTGTTCAGACACCACAGGGTTAATATCCTTAGTAACCATAGCAACCAGCACTTCTTTCTCCATCAGAGCCTCAGCTGGCACATTGCTGCCTTCCCAGCATCAGGTTTTGCTCTGGACCCCTCCCTTTCCCCCTAGCCATGGGATTTGGTCAAGCACATCAGGAGGATGTTGGAGCATTCGCTGCTTCACCTAATTCTGGCATTCCTCTGTCCCCTGGGCACTTCTACCTCTGCTCTGCAGGGGGAAGAAGGCTGTCTAAATTCTCTCCAAGTGCACCAAGGCAGGCATAATGCAAAGCAGGGAGGCAGCTGCAGCCTTGCACGGAGAGATACCACAGGGTAAAGGAGGGAGGGACTGGTAAGCATCCAAAGCTGGCATGCCTATCAACCATCAAGTCAAACAGAAGCAGCACTGCAAGACCAGGGGACTCAGATGCCATCCACGACCCACTGCCCCGTGGGTATTAGGGACGGCACCTGCCTCTTCAGTGACACCCTATAAATCCACTGGCGACACCCACCAAGACATCAGTAAGAAACCAAAACTCCCATCTAGCAGCACACATATTCTGTCAGGAAGACAGCAGCAAAATGACTTTCAAAACAGAGCTTATCACTAGCAAAACAATACATCTTTCTCTTCTTGCAGTTCACCTTTGAACTGCAGATGCATAAAAACAATCATCACATCCTATCCTCCCCGCCTGGTTTCCATCCCTTGCTCCTGGCAGCTGCAGCATGCCAGCACTTGCTCATTTCTAAACCAACCCAGTATCATTTTTATGGTTCCACCCATTGGCGTACTTGGCACAGAGACACACACTGCTGTTTTATTAATAGCTTCATGCTGGCCCGGCTCTATCCTGTGCAGGATTTCCACAGCATCATTACAATGCATTTTTCACTTGTTTCCCCTGCTCCTTCCCCACATGCCACTCAAGGAGAACAGATGCCTGTCTTCCACCTGGCTGTTCCTGTTCCTCAATGTCACCTTGCTCAAGGCCTCGCTCCTCCTTCTCGCCCTCTGTCTCCTCTGCCCTCCATGACAGCGCCCCAGCACAGCCAGAACAGTTGCCCTCAGTGGCACCAAGTCCTCAGAGAACCTCTCAGGAGTCTTATTCTGAAAGCAAGCTCTTTGTAAGAGGTGCAACACCAGCCACAGCACACAGGGTATTTGGAGCAGAGCTGGAAGGGGCGCACAGTTATTTTAAGTCCAAACGTTCAGCTACTGTACAATGACAATTCTTTCTTTCCTTCTTCAAAAGAGACAGGACAACATTCTAGCTTTGGGCTAACTTTGCGAACTACTCACTAATGGTGGCAACTGCTATACAAGTGATCCCTCAAAGGCAAAAGTCTGGCAGTAGATGTGGAATATACTGGCAGCTTTCCACTTTGGCATTAGTATGGGCAAGGCAGTAAGAGGTCTGTACCCAGGATTAATGGATAACAGGGCACAGAATAAAAAAAGTGATCAATGTGCCACGACACACTTTTGTTTGTTTTAATCTTCTTTACAATATCCATCATTTCATGGCATCCAGGCAAAAGGCTTCTCCAACATGATTAAAACATTGCTTCAGCATATAGGGAGCATGGGACCCAACCAAGCTTTAACTAATGAGCCTGGAGCATCAGGTATGCAGAAATCCACCAGGTCTTGGCTGACACACTGGTCTTTCCAGGATTCATTTCAGCAGCTCACAGAGGACCCAACCACCACCAGTGTGGCCAGCCCTCTGCCAAACCCACCAGCATGCCTTGCTCTGAGCATTGTCACATATCTGCTCACAGTGTTTTGTAGCACACATCCACCTTTAACAGGGGTGGCTTCCAAGAGTTTCACTGATTGCACAGAACCGTCCTGCTCACAAGAGCTACCAGTTCACTCCAAGCTGACAGCTAATGCGTGGTGCACTTAACTTCTGTCTTCACGTTGAGCCCCATCCACAGCAACAGAGAAGATTCCTATGACTTTTAAAGAGTTCACCACAAGAACAGGCACAGGATGGATTAAAGTTTTTGGAGTACAAACGAAAGTAACTAGACACAGGTACCAACGTGCTGCTGATTGGAAGGATTTGTTCACCCACACTTCAACCTGAACAGCAATATTAAGAAGGGACATGCTAGCTAGGATTCATAGTTCTTAAAGCCCAAGGGGCTATACCAACCTCCTGGAGACCACAGCTCCTTCTACTTGCCATTTCACACTGACAATGACTCCTCCCACCATAGATAACACATACATCCCAAAAATCCATGGTTTCAAAAAAGGCATCAAGAAATTGACAGCCCATCACTTCCCTTGGTAACTTCCAATAGTCAATCACAAAAAAAAAAAAAATCACACACACTCAAGGCATTTCATTCCAGTCCATGTGGACTTATTTTGTAGCCACTTATTTGTATTATTCACATCTCTCACTATGTCAAAATTTCCCTTTGAGAAAGTAATTGACAATAGTTACCTTACTGAAAAGAGACTGAAAGGTGAACAGATGGAGTTTGCTTCACCTTCAGTTTCCAAAATGATTCAGTAGGTCCTGTCTCCATCCTTTTCTGAGTTTTTCAAAACTAAAGCCACTATTTGAGGTTCATTTTCCTGAATGCTGCTGGGTGCAGAGGCAGCAAACTGTTCCAGTGACTACCTCACTCTCTTTACATCCACATCATCCACTGGGTCAAGCAGGATACCAGGAAGCTTTGTCAAATTATCTGCCCACTGTGTCCCCAAAAATCACTCTCCAAACAACTTTTTTCCAAACATCAACCTTTATGCAGAAGATAAGGCCAGAGCTTTCAGTACTGAGATTCATAACCCTGCAGGTGGGTCATTAAGAGCCCATTGTGTTGGCATCAGTCCAGGTTAGGAGAAGACCCACAGCACTCTCCAAGATTATTGGTAACATTCATTTTATTTACTATCCTGTCAGTCTATGGCTAATCCTCAATTTCTCTCCAGAGCAATTCCGTATCAATTCCCGTATCACTGAGGGAAATGTTGATCATCATCAGTCCTCTTACACATCCCCACAGATCCCATTTAATTAGGATTCACTATCAATGCCAAGACTCAGTGAACTCAAGAGTTGCTAAAGAGACCTCCTGTCCTCTGATGTTCTTTCTTCATAAACCATAAAACAGATTAGAGAATTCTGCTTGTAATACCTTTAGCAAGTGCTCTACAGCCATTGCAGAGCACTGGTGCTTTGGAGGGGGTTCCCATCCTTTGAGAGGAAGGGGGATTGAATCAGACTCATGCAGTAGCAAATCAATGCCTAACAGCTGGCTGAATACATTAGCACTATAAAGTTATTTCTACCAATCAATCCATTTCTAGTCTCAAAAAGAACAAAAGCAGCTACCGTCAGCAGGATTTGTTTTTCACAGTTCTTTTTTTAAGTAATGCCAGGTAGAGACAGGAATAAGTGATATCTTTCAGTAGTGTCTCCTCAAAAACCAGCCCTCAAAAACTCTTACCCTGTTTTCTCATTCCTTGCACAGCTGTCCTCTCCCCATCTGCTGGAGTTTTCCTGCCACCCCAAGGTCCCCTCAGCCACTTCTCCCATGGTCCTTTGGGGTTTTTTATTACTACTAGATGTTGTATTTCACAACTCCATTCCTCTATATCGATTAGGTGCCTGGGAAATATTTTGTGCGTCATGTATGGTGCAAGAGCATCATACTTCTCTCCCCCAAACATCGCATGAAATATTTATTAAATTTTTTCTGTGTCTTTTTTGGAAGGTGAAATCACTGATGAGCCCACACTCTTACTAAAATTTTGAGTCTTTTGAGAAATTACTTCTTGCCCTCTTCTTATATTCATATTATTTTCCCCAACGTTTTAATTGTACCAGCAACAGTCAACTGCCACCTAGTTTTTATTCATAATGTCATACTACATTTTCACAATTACCTCTTAGGTTCATGCCATCTTCTCAGCAGATATTATATCCTATTTATGCTCTACAATATCCTTACATATTTTTGTGCCAATTGCCACAAATATACTGAATACTCAGTCACAGGTTATTTTATGCAATTCCACATATCTTCACTTTTTTTCCTCCTTCATTCTCTCTTCCCTCTCCAAGCAACCTGTTTGCTATCAGGCAGAAGTTAAATGTTCCAAAGCTGAGCTGAGATTCAAAAGACTCTCAGACTTGAGAGGCAGCTACAGGAATCCTCTGTCACATACTACCCATGAACAGTCATTCCTTTTGATGGAGGCAACAATTTCTTGCTGTTACACCTTTTTAGAGGTTTCTAGCTGTAGATAACTGTCAAATATATCCCTCTCCTCATCTGTCTTATTTAGTTCAGCACACAATAGCCAGCAGAGAGCAGACAAGACACCACTGGTAGGCGAGAAGGCAGACATGATCCTTGCAAAGTCCTTTTTATCTGTAGATCACAGTGCCATCATCCTTCTGTAATTTAAGGGATAGCTTGCTCAGTGGAACAAATGCCCCAAGGCAGAGCCCAGCCCTTTCATGACAGAGCCAGTTTGTACACAATCTCTGCTGCCTTAATTTGCAAATGCCACTACATCCTTACAAGTGTCTTGTAATGCATCTTAGCCCTTGGGACTAGGAAAAAAAAACAGGTATCAACTTAATAGTGCCACACAAACAGCTGCAGAAGAACAGGAATGCAAGATTCTTACTCTTTGTGCCAGAATCAGAAAGGAGGAAAAAAAAAAATAGGTACGAGCACAAAGTCAA
The DNA here is from genome assembly GCF_000687285.1 of Phaethon lepturus. NCBI lineage: Eukaryota > Metazoa > Chordata > Aves > Phaethontiformes > Phaethontidae > Phaethon > Phaethon lepturus. The sequence goes on along the minus strand of NW_010560394.1, from coordinate 41,768 downwards.
AAATAGCTCCTTTCAGCTCCCTCCCCCAAAAGCACTTAGGTTTAGTTACTGCATTCAAACAGCAGCCCTTTAATCAAGGAGTCCTACTTATTCATGAGTAGAACTGTAGCTAGACAAACCTTTCAAACACTAGTTCTGCCATCTGGCAGCAGTACTGAGACTTGTTCCCAGACACACACAGAGCACTGGTAATTGCCCTCACGTGGAATTCCAAGGCACTGCAATTGTTCTGGCATTTAAACCTCCATGGGCTCCAGATGTGAATTTTATTTGTGTCTTTGTGGGAAAAAGGTACTCCTCATTACCATATATTCCACACTCCACCCCAAATACTTTTCATTTTGCTCTCCCCAGTTATTTCTGTCATCTTCTTACAGTACCAGCAGCAAAAGAGCAGATCATGTTTGTCCCATGGATAAGTATCTTAAAGAATTCATACCAAGGAAGAAAGTGTGTCACATTTCTCCTGCTTTCCCTGCCTCTGTGGATTTGATGCTCTGAGCAGCTGCTCCGTGGGAAAGGAAGCTCTTCTGGGGGATTGCTTTGTAGGCTTTTCTTTTTTCAAGTTAATTTCAAATCATAATGGAAAGGTCACAGACATAACCTCTCTACTGAAAGTGGCAACTTTGCGTTCTTGAAGTGATACATGTAAGGGGAGGGGGGAATAAAAGTATTTTAAGAGAGACTTACATTTTGCTTCAGACAGATTCTGGTTAGGTGACCAGACCAGCATGCCGAGATTCTCTCTCTCCTGACTTCGCCGTGCGAGTTTGGCTTAAGAGAAAACAGATACAAACCAAGTTACAGAGAAAGTAATTTCAGATGCAAAACGGATACAAAAGTGACTTATCACACATCTGCAGCTTTTAATCAAGACACAAAACCCATCTGCAGAGTTAAAACCCCATCTTCCCATTCAGACCTGAGGCTTTTCCTTGTTTCTTCGATGCATCACCCCTATATAACATGACAGATACCGCACACTCACTCTTTCATGCAGTACACTAAGAAGCATACGTTAGATCTAAATTAAAAGTTAATTAATGTTTCTCTTACAGCATACTTGATTATTTTTCTTCCAGCCATCGTTAAATGAAAAAAGGTGGAGCTAGACTCAGGCAGCAGGCTCCCAGCCCTTGACATCATGAGACTGCACTACTGTGCAGCTAGATGAATGCTTCAGGGTAGACACAGGCATGAACCTACCAGATTTCACTCCCGAGCACTTCCTCCACCGCCCTAGCAGCCCTTCTATGACTCCATCCCCCATACAGACACGAATGCCCACCAAGGTGACACTGGGTCCCCCAGGTCAGAATCAGGTCCTCTGCTCAATTGCTCCGGAGAAATTCTTGTGCATTCACACCCACGCTGTGTACATGTACCCACGCTCAGAAAGCAACTCCAGTTTTAACCAACTTAACACCTGGCTGGCATGAGAGCTCTGAAAGTCTCAAGTGAAGAACCACAGCTGCACACAGTTTGAAAGAGCAACCTTCAAGCTAAGGTGCATCTCAACAGTGAGTTCTTGTGAATCTGCTGTTGTTCAGTCAAAAGAGGAGGAGGACCAGAAGAGAAAGAAACTTGCTCTGTTGAGTCAGCACACATACAGCCAGCTCAACCATCCACCCTGGCCAAGAGGAACTTGCAGGTCTTGTTATGAACGAGTGCCTACAGTACTACTTCCACTACAAAACATCATATAACGCTGAAGTTTTATGCAATATTTCAACAGAGCTATTTTCTCTGTGCTGTGCAATTAGACCTATAACCACCACTTCATGATGCATTAAACAAACAGGTCAGAAAAAGATCTAGTAACACAAAACATGCAATGCCAGGGCACTGTCTCATGGCACAGGGTACGGAATCAGAACATTATCTGTTCACATGTCTCCCTCGCAGCAGAAAGAGGCCTGCCAATATCCAACTCCTCCTCATCTGAACACATCAGAAAGCTACCTCCTTCCAGCCCCACATCCCCTCCCTATGAGCCGGGGTAAACCACTCCCTGGGCCTCACACCCAGAACAAGAACCCCCTAACAGATGCCAGGCTTCACGCAATTCTCAGGACCCGCTTCTGCACAGTTCCCACAGCCCAGCTTATCCTCTGCCCTGCTCCAGCCTCTTCGGTAGCAACAACCACCAAAGTTACACTGCACTTGTGAACAGGTGTGAAGTAGCACCTCTGGTATTTCCACAACATCCCTCCCACCCTGCCTCTCCACCCAAGCCCACACCTGTCCACCCTCAGCCCTCATTCCTCGACAGAGGTAGAGTCCAGCACAACACATGCAGTAGCGCTAAGTTAAAACTCACACTTCCCTGCAAAGGACAGAAGCACCTAAAGGCCAACACACATAGAAGGGTGGAGGGGTGGGGGGGTGTAGGTGGGTGCGTTCCTCAAACACCCACAGAGGCCAAGACTCCCTCCCTAAAATCCGAGGTGACTTAGCCTGCCACCCAGCTCCTTCACCTTCCATCACCACATCCTCCCCATCAACCCTTCTCAAGCCTACAGCCCCCATGTTTACCATTCCCCACACGCAAGTCAGACATGACAGGCATTGTTCCAAGTCCAGTGTTGACTCCAACATAAATACATGCAGCACAAGTACTCTCGCTACACAGCAAGGAAGAGCTTAAAAGCTCTTGGAATTTGGAAGCACGTTGAAATGGTTATTTCAGAGCAACAGTCATGAGAGGAGAAAAGGGGGCTTACAGCAGTGGTTATTGCATCCCTTTCCTGCATCTTTCCAAGCGCAGCTGCAAGGCTCACCAACATCAGGGACTTCCTTCCCCTGTCCCCTGCTTCTGGACAAAGGATACCAGGGTGAATACAAACACTCTACACTTCACTGACTAAGCTAAAAAGCTAATTCAATTTAATCCATTATATATTTCATATAATAGCAGCCACATAAGGAGGGCAAAGGTTACTCTTTTTTAGGGGAATGGAACAATTTAGGATCAATGGGGTTTGCTTGTTTAAGCAACTGCAGTTAAACCAGTGCAACCTGTGTTTAGAGAAGCTGTATATTGGCAGATGAGATCATCTGACATTTCAGTTAATCCTGCACTTTCATCTAGGCTACCCACCAGGTATTTGTAAAGTCTCTGCCATAGCCATTAGCTCCCTCTCACAGCTGCTGTAGGAGCAAACAGTCAGTAATCACTTTCCCACTGCTGGCTTTCCCATTTGTCCCAACTCTGGGAGGAATCATGGATGCTTCTTCCATCCCCAAGAGGAAGACCTTCTACTACAAGCAGCACTCCCTACATTTTGCTCCACTGTCAGAATTCACAGGGGATGCAAGCTCCCATTGCCTTTACCCAAGCAGAGATGTACAGCCCCAACCAGGCACAGTATCGTGGTGTTTTCTCCACAGCAGTTCCTACCCCTCGCTCTTCCCTTGTTCCCAGAACATACCCCTACCCTATGGACTATGTGCTGAAACACAGGAAGGAACTGATCCAGGTTAAAACTCACTTTGCGAAGAAAATGTTATTTTTAAAATTGGTCCCATTTACAGATGCGGTTTACTGCATGAGCCCATACAGTTCAACTGTGCAAGGGAGGAGATGAGGCAGGGCAGAATACCCATATATCAGCATTATTCTAAAAAGAAGTTGTGGAGTCTTTGGTTTGTTTTGGTTTTTTTCCCCCTGGAGCTGTGTGGACACATCCCGACACCAGCACACAGCTGACCACAGAGTGTGTAGGAATAGAGTGATTTGCACAGCAGAGAGACAACACCACCGCTGGAGTTCCTATCAGTCCTGGCCATGGGCTGAGGCTCTCCGTCCCTGGGGGCTCCCTGGGCTGCCCGTGCGAAGGCACAGGCCTGGCACATGCAAGAGCAGCATGATGCAAGATGTAAAACCCCAACCCGCAGCAGCTACAGTTCTTCCCCAACTTTTGGAAAGCTGTTGCAAGACTGCCCCACAGGAAAACAGATAAGTTTCAACCAGCAGCAACAGTCGTTCAGACTCCCAAGAAGTATTAGGCTGATTGAAAAAAAAAAAAAGTAAAAAAGTATCTTGACTGAGTCTCTAAAGCACATCTTTTCCCTGCTGTGAAGGTTACTACATGGGACAGCCTCACTCCCAAACATTTATCTGTCCAATTTTCACTTGCATACAGAAAGATGTCAGTCCTGCTCTCCCACTACCACCCACAAAGTTTAAAGCCTCTGGGGTAAATCCACCTTAGACCCCATACCTCAGTGATCCCAGCTCACACAGGAGGAGAACAAAGAATAAAGTGAGAGCAAAGAGATTTTTTTTTTTGTCAATACAAAAAAAACCCCACCCAAACCAAACCCCTTAAAACCCACTCCCTCCCCCTCAGAGCAACACTCCTCTGCTGCATTTAGTTCAAGTCAGAGAGCAGAAGATCAACCCTGCCAGAACCCACTGCAGAAACAGAGGAGAAAGGTGGAACTTGCAAGTTCCTTGGCAAGGAACTTCTTAAAGGACACCAAGTCCTAAATACCCTTGTAAGTCCTCTGATGTATCTATTATCTTAAACCCTGGGCCTGGACCCCCTCTCTACACCAAGAAACTCACATTTATGTCTTCGCATCTAAGGGGTTCTTCTGCAGATATTGCAACTTATCTTAGGCAAACCAAAGTTGTACCAGCGCTGGAATCAGAACTGTATGAATAAGCTCAGTGTTGAATGTGCTGCAGAGTTTGTTATCACGAATACATTTGTGTTGACATGAAACCACAGACCTTTGTTCACGCTCACTCCAGAACGTCGCGAGAGTGCTGAGATACACGCACATGCCCTGCAGGCTCCTCAGCCACCACGCTTGGCAGAGTTGCTGCCAAGGGACAACAAAGCAGGGCTGAAAGCAACGAGTGTGCTTCTCTCCCCTCCTCTGCCAGGGTACTGCGAAGTCAGGGACACCTGACAGGGAGAGGGAAAGGGGCACAGCCCCAAACAGAAACTACTAAAGGCCCCTGTACCACACACATGAAGTCCTCCCCTACAGAGGGACAGTCAGAGCATACCTTCCCCATCCTTTTGACCCCTGCCCCCAATTTCAAGTTAGCCATGCAGCAGCTGGCATCAGTACAGAAGGAAAGCTGTGCCTGTCTAATACCACTCCCTTCACTCCACCTGAATATTGCCTTTTGGTGAGATGAACCAAGAGCCTCTGAAGAGCTGTGTCAAAAGGTCAAAGCGTGAAGCTTGCAATTCACAGCTTGAATGCGTCCAACACCCTACCACTTCTGAAGGGAGAGGACATCCTGCTCAGCCAGCACTTCTCTGCTCTCCTGACACATGCTCCCTGCCTCTCTTCCCCCAGCCCTGTGTTGACTCTGGCATTTATCCCTCCAAGCCAAGCACATTCACTAAAAGTAACCTGGCAAAATAGAAAGTAAACAGCATTTTCCCCAGTTATCAAATCAAATCAAGTGGCTGCAAGATGAGACAAACAGCTGAGCGGGTGCACAGGGAGCAGCAAGCCCATGTGGACATGGGCCTATCTGCCTTCACCCTGCAGAGCTTCACCCCAACGCGATGGT
>NW_010560394.1:18188-36198 GCF_000687285.1 Phaethon lepturus | reverse complement strand
CAGCACCATGGCAAAGAGAGGGAGAAAAGGAGGGAGGCTCTTTGCCTTTCCACCAGCACCAACACCTACTTGACAAACCAAAGCAGGGGATCTACCCAAGCTTAAAAAAAAAACAAAACCCTAAACCAACAAAAAAAGCAGTTAGCTTTTACTCATACCAATTCCTAGTTTTCTACCACATATTCTAAGATATAAGGAAGGGGAATGAAGAAGCAGGAACAGGCAGGACACCTCCCTCAATCACAGCACCAGTTTAGGCTGTCTTAGGGACCACTGGTGGAATGACCATGTACATGAAGAGCACACAGGAAGGCAGCGGAGCCTGCTAGCGAGCAGGAGCCCAGCACTGCACAGCTCCAGCCTGACACATCCCATTTTATTTTTCTCTCCAAGTTAGAGAAGAAACGTGCCAGAATAAACTCAGTGGCAACCGAAGCTTCTCAAAGAGCCACCGATCACTGTCGCCTATTATTTTGCTTCTGTGCAAGGCAGCGGTGCCAGCTCCCACTTGAGTTCTTGCACTTGAGGGAGCTGCTCCGTCTCACAGTTCTCCCCAAGGATGCCGCATGTTCCAGCCACGGGTGCAAGCCGTTCAAGAGTGCTTTACACTTTGCTTTTGGCACCTGTACTGAACCCTCAGAGAGATGATCCTTGCCTCCTGCAGATGCCAAGACACACTTTGCCCCCAGATCCATCCCGCCCAAGTCAGGGTGAAGCTCTGCCAGGAGGCCTGCAGCATTTTTCCTTCTCCATTTCAGTAGTTTCTGATGCAAGTTTTTGCCGTTGCTGTTTGCACAAGGCATTTCAGAGCTATTGAAGCCTCTGAATTTCTAACACATGACTATGTGAGAGCACTGGAACACACACCATGAAGAGTTGGAACTTGCTGCGAATCAGTTCCTCTGTTATTTAGAGATGGCAAAAGGTAATATATGGGCAAATCAGAGTTGAAAAAGCACTTGCCATAGAAGTACAGGGAGTTCTTAAGGTACTGATCTTTTTGCAAGGTAACAGGTAAGAAAAGATTTCCAGATCTAAACAACGTATTTCATGAAGTTATTAAAGTTTACAACAACTCAAATGCCCAAGGTACAGGATGGCAAGATTCCCATCTACAACGGCTACAGCATTACTAATAGCACTTACCGATCCCCCATAACTGGTACTAACTCATTTTCAAATCACATATTGGAGGTTTAAAAAGAAAGACTAAGAAACACCTCTTCCTTTTAATATGTAACCCTCAGCATTATATACAAAACATGCATTGTATAATACCCAAAAGGTGAATAGATGTTTTTATTGTTTGGGGAAGAGCTGGAGCTGACATATAATAACTTAGCTGCTGAATGCTGCTTAAAGCAGTTTTGGACCAAGTGTAAATGTATTTACACCTAATGAAGTGAGATTAAACAAGTGCTCCCATTCCCAACCCTGCATTTTCTTTATCAATGCAGACCTTGTATTTATTGCACAGGATTAAAATCCCCTGTTTACAGTACCCATGATGACTGTTAACCAATATAAGACGAGGGAGGCACTGGCTCCCATAGTTTAAAAAACTCACTCTCACTAGTTCATTGATATTACTCAGGCTCACAGTGTAATTGTAAATGCACAGCTGTGATACAACAACAAAATATCTATGTGGCACAAGAGAATTCAAACAAAATTGAGAATCGGAAAAAAAGCTTTTTCCACCTTCCTTCCCCACTGCCAGCACTAGTTTCTCAAGCACCAACTCAAAGACATTTGAAGAACTTTGCTGCCCATCTCCACTTCCTTCTGCATGTGACTTCTCCCCGAGCCAGCAGATAATGCTTGTGTTCCCCTTTCATTCATGTTTTCTGAAGACTGCCTAAATATAGTAGCTGGTACCTCATAGAAATACCGTCTCTGTACACCCTATAGCAGCATTAAATGCAGCAGAACATTTTAGACTGGAATCCTGCAAGTTGAGGAATGTTTTTTAATTAAAAAGTTATAAATTAAGCAGCAGTTAGCTCTTCCCATACATGACTACACCCAGCTGGCACTATAATCTATATGCAAATAAAGTTCTGAGGGCATTTTTGTATCTGCCTAGGGAAACAAAGGCAACTATTTGTGTTTCTATACAGAGCAGCAGCACTGGAAACACAGGCTGAAGGGCCTTACTGCCTCAGAATAACTGTAGGTGCTATGCTACAAAAACCCACAGTATCCCACATTACAACAGGTGTGGAAAATATTGCTTTTAAAATTACCCAGTTAAAGATTAATCATCCAGCAATGATTACAAAGGTCACTTTGCAGTGATAAAAATTATTACCATTAGAAGAACTGGAAAAGAAAATTAGAAAAAGCATGGCTAGCAATACAGTTTCCTTTTCTTTAAAGTAATCGAGTTCAACCCATACTGAACTTCACATCTTTGTATTTTTTTGTATTTTATTTTAAACTTTTAAAAACATATCTGATCCAAAATGCCTTTCCAGTTTAATAGCTACCAGTGAAGCAAAAGCTGTGGCCTACATTTTGCCCACAGCCCAGGCCAGAACGAACAATGAAGCCAGAACAGATGCTGAGGCCTCGCCTTAATTTTTTTTTTCCCCCCTGAATAATAGGAGTCCACTCATTCTTTCCTACAAGCAGGTGGCACCAATGTGCAGCCATAGATGAGGTCTGAATAACTATATAAGCAAACAGCCTTTCAATATACACTTTAAGTGTGTAAAATTATTTTTTCTACATGCATGCAATTCCAATCTGAGCTCTGAACTGAGTTCTGCATACACAAACCCTGCAACCCATACAGGAGCAGGAAATACATTAACATAAAATCAGAAACATGAATATACACACACACTCAGTATTGAGAAGCACACCTCTGCTAATCACGACAGGCTTTTGTCTAGACATGGCTGGGGTTTTGTACTGAAACGTGAAAGGCTTGGAGTTTGTTTAAAGAAAAAGTTAGGTATAAAATTAAGAGGAGAAACAGAAATATGCATTTGATTAAGATTTTACCATAGATCTCTTGCAAGCCTTTGATAGAATATAAAAATTTGCACCATCCACTTTTTTTTTTTTTAAACAAGGAGGGCTAGTAACTACACTACAGTGATCCTGAATGCATAACCAAAACCAGGCAACCAGAACAAAGCAAAAGCCTGCAGTGCACACATCAGTTTGGAACTACAAGGCTCACCTCCCCTCCCCAGCGCACTTCTCCCCATTCAACATCACCAAGAGCATCCCTGGCCTCCCCAGGCTGTGGTTCAGAGTCACAGCAGCTCCAGAGCTCCATCATGAGAACTGGGATAGGACTGGACTGGACCCATGCCGCCCCAGCAGTCAGTAGCAACAAAAGTAAGCACCACACACGTGGCCTCACGGGCCCCACACACCCTACGGCTACCACCCCACAACCCACAGCTGCCACGCTGGGCCCTACATCCTGCCACTGATCCTGGGAACCCCTGCACACTCACAGCTCTACAAAAAAAGACATCAGTGCAGGATGTCCACAGAGCCACACAGTGAACCATTTTAAAGTTTGTTAAAAATAGGTAAATGCATGCACACGATTAGTTCTAAGAGCCAAGCTACAAGCTGAGCCAAGCTACAGTGAGCCAACTACTGTTGGTTTCTGTTCAAATCTCCATGAATGCTGCTGCCCCAACAAGAAGAGATTTCCTTCCCTCCATGCTATTTCCCTTCTGCTTTCATTTAGGTGACCAAGTCACCACACAAACATGCCTACATGTACACAAGATCCATATATAGAATTTAATACACAAAAAGTGATGAACAATAACATAGTACAGTTTCCTCAAGCGCCAACAAATGTCTAGGCACTGCCAAATCTATTTGAAGCCAAACAGTCTACTGACAGGGAAGCAAACACAAGGCAAACACATCTTCCTCTTTCCATCATACATCTTGATTCTGCTACCTCCCCTGTTCCTTGACAATCAGCAACTCCTACACATTCATACGGTCTCCCATTTCTTTACTAAGACAGCCAGCCCTCAGCTCTTCCCTCCCACTGAATGGGATCCTCTGTTGTGTTCCCTTAACCCCAGCAAGAAGAGCTGTTTGGGCTCAGTCCTGCCCAGTATTCACAGGCAACACTTACGAATAACAAGACCAGGACCAGAAGAGACTTCCTGAGCCTGGCACTGTATCTGCATCATTCATGGGCAGCGGGAGGAAAGTCCATCAAATCATGTAATCCTTTCTGAACCATTTGTAATTTTGGCATTTACAACATCCTGTGGCAGAGTGCTACAATTTAATTATATTTTTGTTGTCTGAAGGAGAACAAAGAAAGCCCATGCACACACTCCCTTCTCAGCTCAGAAGCTGCTATCCAGTCATTGCATTTGGTGGCCCCCTTTCCTGCCTTATGAGAAGCAGAGAATAACTGCGCCCTGCTCACCTCCTCAGTGTCTTTTGCTGTTTTACAGACCCTCTACCATGCTCCTCTTGGTCATCTGTTTTCCGAGCTAGACAGTCTGGGCTTTTCTGCTTCTCCCTCATACGGAGACAGGCAACAAGAACAATTCCTGTACTTTATCTCATTGTCTTACAGCTCTGAGAAGCATATATGCATGGCGGAGGGATGGAAATGGGGCACAACCGGAACTGTACGCAGTGTTAAAAATTAGGGTATGCCACAGGATTTATAAAATATGCTATAATGAGGTTCTGTTTTTTTCTCAGACGCTTTCATAACAGCTTTTAACAATACATTTGCCTTTTCACTATTACGACTGAGTTGATAAAAAAACACTATGACTCCCAAAATCTTAATCTGGAAAGGCAACAGCTCATTTAGAGACCACTACCATACACATAGAGTTAAGGGCTCTTCCACCCTACCCTACAACCCTCTCCAAATATTACTTAGCACACAACTGTCACCTACCATTTTTATAGCCATGCTGTCACAAAACTGAACAGGTTGCCCATTCCCCCCCATCCAGCAGATACCCACACTCCCCCTGTCTCCTCCTCCTGTTCACATACAGCCTTTACACACCAACAATGGGACAATCCAGCTCTTAGTAGTAAAAGTCAAAAGTGAGAAACAACAAGATATGTATGTCATTCGAAACAGCAAATACACAAGTGTCACTTTATTTGGAGAGTGAGGAGTACACAGTGGCTCCTCTCCAGCCCCTGGCTCCAGAACACCTCTGGCTTCCCAAGGCTTCTTCCCCCAGGAGACATGACACAAGGAGCAAGAACCCAGTGTAGGGTTTGTCAGACCTTATGGCTCCCCCTCCAGTCCCTTTCCTGTTAAAAAACAATGCTGTTTAGACCACCAACCCAAGTACGCCCACTCCGTGGCTCTAGCCACCCTTTCCCATTTCCCAGCACCCTTTGGGGAATGAGAAGAGGAATAAAAAACGGGAAAGAGGGACCAGCACTTTTGCCTCTGCTCAGAAGAGCCACTCCTACCACCCCAGCTTTAGAAAGCACTTAACCTTCTTACTCATAGAGCAGACCTCATTTCCCCTGCAAAGCTTCGAACTTGATCTTCATAGGCCTGCACAAGCACTGGCAACCCAAACAAGCAGCATTTTATTCGTCTTTCCCACACACTAAGGACCAGCTGGCCTGTTTCTATTGCCCACAATGCAAGGAGGAAGGGGAAAAAAAGTGTCTCAAGTGTTCACTAAGCAGAGAGATTACTTTTTGATATATTTATCAATACCTCTTCCCTTCCCACGAATCCAAAGTTCACATGACAGCATCCTTTTAAGATAGCTTACACTGATTAGTGGAAGTAAGGAATGCCTCAAAAGCACCAGTGATATAAAAATGTAGATTCTTTGTTAACAAAAGTAACTGCCTTATTTTTTCCACCACGCTTCAAAAACCCTTGCGAAGAGGTAGTCAAGAACAGATCTGACTAACTAGAAACCTGGTTTCCGATGAGTATGGGGTATAGGTACTTCTCACCCTACATCTCTGGAGTTCAGAAAAAAAAAGATTCACAGAAAACCAGCTATGCTCAATGGCTTATGAACTAAGGCAGTGACCACGTCACTGCTTGATGATACAGTACTGAGAGGCATGCAGATAGGACACACTGGTGTCTCCATCCAGACCAAAAGTCCACTCAAAAGGTCAAATGAGAGGAAAATTCCATTTTACTGTACTCTTGCAGTAGCAAATCATTTTACACAGAAAAATGAATCAATCAGCAACAGCTAAGCACAGTCAGCTCTCAAAGACAGTAAAGATTTCTCACATTATTCTTTTAAGCCTGGGTCAAACACGAACACTTTTCAAGGCTGTAAGCAGACAAGCCCATCACATTACAGCAGCAGACACGCATCTTCCAAACCCAGCTGGATGCTGTGGAGAGGCTGGACATCCAGGAAGGTTCCAGCACTGCACCTCCCTGCTGGAGGTGGTGTCCTCCAACAGCAGCAGAATCAGGCCCTGCCAGCACACCCAGGAGAGGCCCGACTTCTGCGCTGAAGTTACCTAAACTAACCCACTCACTACTACCCAAAGATGGTTTTGTAGAGGTTATGTGAGCAGCCCAGCTGGCAGAGCAGCAGAGATAGTAACCTCCGAAAAGAGGGCACAGCTTCCTCTCCTGATGCAGCCATCTCCAGAAGCAGACACCTGTCCTCAGGCCAACGTGAGCATATGAGAAGCTTATATATCAAATCCCACCCAGCACTGAGTCATGCACCAATGTGGTGTGCAACTGCAATCAACAGGCTGTGAGCATGCCCAGTTTAACCCACACAAATCCGACTTCTAAACGTCTGCAACGGTTGCATATCCTCCTCTCACCCCCATCCATGACAGCCTTCCAGGTCCTTATCCTCACAGCACCCCTACCAGCAGCTGAGCACTTTTATCACCACACACACGCAAAGCAAGGAGTGCCAGGCTCAGAGTTAAGTCAGGTTTCCCAGGCCCCATGTTAGAGCCCCAACTGTGGGTCATCCTTCCCCATCATCCCACTCTCAGAAATGCTGAAATCAAATAGGAGCCCATAAATAACACATCTGTAATATTTCAAATCAGATCTTGAAAACTCAGTCTACTTCCAGCTCTCCTTGGAGCTGACTGCTGTATTCATTAGACCACAAGCTCCCCAAGGCAACAGAGTCCCTCTCCTCCTGTCTGCACGGGGCTTGGCTTAACAGCGTGCTCTAGGGATAATATTCATACCCAAAAACACAAAGTCAGATTTAACATGCTCTTGAAATGCAGGCAGCTCCTGGATACATTTTTCTGACAGATTTCACAAGTCAGTTTGGTTTTTTCCATTTTTGCCAAACTCGGGGGCACAGTAAGAACTATATTTAAAATGTAGCTAACAATCACAGTAAATCTTAAAATTTTGTTTTTAACATTCAACTTCTAGTAAAAGACTATCCAAAACAAGTTATCTGGTTCCTCTCCTTCCTCTGCCTTCAAAAGAGTCTCAGAAGTAGTTTGTCTTGCATCTACAGTAATAATTTCAGAGCAAGAAAGCAGTATAACTATGAGAGGCTGAAAACTTAATTCAACATTGCTCCACACCAAGCACTGCCATGCACTCATTCTGCACTACTGTTCTGCCCATACTCCCACTTTACACTAAAGGTAACTGACCCTAAAAGGTGCCAAGTAACAGCGAACCAAACCTGGAGAGACAGGCTGTCAGCAATAAGCAGCAGCAAATACACTTGCAGCCCAGAGGAACAAAACAGGGGCACAGTGCTGCAAAGATGTTGGATTTTCCTGAGCTGCCTCCGCTTTGGGATTACAAATGCTCCTTCTGCAGCGCCAGCATTTGCATACCACAGCATATTTGCAAAGAAATCAATTGGGACACAAGCACAAAGGTGAACACAGAGAAGAGGCTCGTAGTGCTTGGGGCACCCCACAGAAAAGCACACAGCTTTCTGCTCTCCTTAGATGCTTCAGAGAAAACCAAACCAGTTATGACCTATCCATGTCTAAAGCACAATCGCTTTCCCCACCTCGTTTAACAAAGAGAAGTTTGCATGCGCAAGGCCTTACAAGCTCTCTAAAACGCAACCACCACGTGGCAAGCGTCAGGAGCGGAGCTCACACAAAGAGCAGAGAGGCAGCAGGAGACAGAGGGGAGAGGGCTGGGAACGGGAAAGCCTCCGCAGCCAGGAGACGGGGAGAGGGGAGACTGAGCCACATTCCCCAGCCATCACCACAAGGAAGTGAGCACAAAGGGGACGGTGAGGCTAAGCAGATAAGGAGAAGCCAGCCGAACGCCAGCCTGGCAGCATAGATAAATGGAAAAGCCAAGACCCTGCTGGAAGGAGAAGAGTGTAGTTTGGTAGAGCTGAGGGAGGAACTTGGTGCTGCCCCGGGAGGGGAAGGAGGAGATGCTTCCCGGCAAGGCAGAGGCAGGCAGTTTGCATAGCACTTACCTGCCCTGTAGCACGTCCCTCGTATCACACACACTGGCACAGTCCTCCTCTCACACACAGATACACAGCTACAAAACTAACTTAATTTGACTGTGTTCAGGGCCATTAGTCTTTCCAATCTGAGGACTAAGATCCTATTCAGCACATAAATACCTCTTTATTTAGAGGCTGCAAATTCTTCTGTTTTCTCAAATTTAAAAAAAAAGTAAAAAAAAAAAAATCCCTTTTAGATATCATTAATGCTCAGGGCAAAACATCCCCTTTCTCCCTCCCAAAAACCACCATCACAGTGAAAGCAGACAGAACATCTCTGCTCGTGTTGAGCCCAGAGGTCTCATTTTTTCCTTCCCACAAATTATATAGTGAAAAAAAAAATGCAGTGGCCAGCCCTCCCAGCTGTTTGATAGGAATACAGCTGTGTCTCCTCACACCTTGATTACGCTGCCCCAGCACTGCACTGGACAAATTCAAAATGTGGCTGCCAAACTCATTTTCTTTACCCAGTGATCACTGGGTTTTAAGGATATCTCCTTAAAAGCAACCAGCAGCTCTCTGCAGGGCACCATACCACATCCCAGCCTCATAAGGAGGCGTTAAGCAATCACCCCGTCCTCCTACATCCAGTGCTACCACCCTAGCCACTCTGGAGCACTGTCTCCACACTATCATCTTCTGAGCATCAGTGATCCAATGCAGCCTCTTGTTCTGCCACCAGGTTGCCTCAAATCCAAACCTCAGCTCCCCAGCTTGTGCGAAAGTGCTTAATGGGGCTCATACACATCTGTACAGGAGAAAAAAAAAGAAAAAAGAGCAGCAACAAGAACAAGGCAGCAAGGGAAACAAAACAGACAAGGACGTAAGAAGGACAGAGAGCCTCAGGGAACGGGCAGTATTTAGAAGAGCAAAGTTATTAGAAACTGAGAAGCTAAACCATGCTAAGGCTGCTGGGCCTTCAGAAGAAAAAAGTCTGTGCAGAGCATCAGAGCATCTTGGAGAACACAACAGCCTTACAGGTGCATATGTGGACCAGAGCAGAGAAAAGCTGAGACACACTGGCACCACAGAGGAAAGCAGACTGTCAAAGAAAACTACAAGCCAAGGCAGGCCTGGAATCCACACCATTTACCCATAGCAAGGGGCTCTGCCAAGCATTCTGAGACACTTGCAACTTCCTCAGCAGAAAAGCTGCATGTCCTCTTCATTTCTACGCTGGCCTGCACTTTCTCTGTAACTTTCCCAGCACTATTTATTGCATTTACTGAAAGATGACCATTTTTCCAGGTTGCCATTTTATAAAAGTTTGCTACCTTAAAGGACTACAAAACAGGCGCTACAAAACAGGCGCTACAAAACAGGCGCTACAAAACAGGCGCTACAAAACAGCACCTTATTCTACTTGTTCATAAGATGCCATCCAAGCAATGCCCACAGAAGGCACTGGCTGTCTGTACTGGGCCCAAATGCAAGCAAGACTCCAAGCTCACTCCCATCAACGCTTCCTGTCTCCCCACGCCCTGCGTGAGGGCATCCAGCTGCAGCACTGACACGCTCGCCCTCCCACACCTCTGCAGACAGCTCTCCACAATGTGACAGCTGGGGCAGCTTCCTGCAGGAGCAGTCCTGACATGTGTCACTGCACAAGACAGAAGCAGCAGGGAAATGGGGCTCCCTGAAACCCCAGAAAAACCCCATCTTCAAAAATTGTCACTCAGCAAGAATATGGCCCAGGCTTTCTCAACAGCTGGATGCTAGATCTTTGCACAGGCATTTTTTTATGGTATAACCAGCATAAGCTACAAACACCAGCTCTTCTGCTCCAGCAAGGCCTGAATACCAGCAATGCTTGTGAGACCTTGGCACAAGGCAGGGAGACAGAGACATCCCTGACAAGCTCCAAGAAATCTGGGATGTTAATTTCCTCAAGGTCCTGTTTATCACAGGTACCAGCATTGTGTCCAGGCTGGTAAACCACATGCTACACCAGCTCATATGGCCTCCAGGAACACAGTCCTAACAACATCAGTCTTAGACCTGTAGCTGCCTTCTGCACAGTAGTTCAGACTGCCAAGCTGCTGACTGCTTGGCCTTACTTGTCTCTGGGCCTCCACAGAGAAAGGAAGAAGGAAGCTGCTTACAAAACTCCTTAAAAGACCACTTTCTCATAGCAATGTTCCAGATCCATTGCCAGCTGTTCCAAGCTTGCAGAACAAGACACCATCACATCTGGTGGTGTCCTGAACCAGAGGCATCAATTTACATGTAGGACAGTTTAGATGCCTGTTGCTGCAAGTTTGAACTTGCAAATGGAGTATCCTTCAAAAGACACCATTCTCCCCCTCTCACAGAACACAGCTCAGCCACAAGTATGAACAGGTTCATCAAAAGACATTATCAGTCCACTAGCAGTTCAATGATGAGTCCCAGAGCCCTGGCATGTCCCCCCACAACCTCAGCACCTCCCAATGCAACTGCCCAGTCAGTATGTAGAAGAGTCATATGAGACTATCACAGATGCTGGGAGAGCAGGTTTTAAGTTATTCCTGCACAAGAAAGAGGAGTAATAATCAAGCAATGCCTAATAAGATGCCTGGGCTCTACCTGATTGAGAATCCTTGCACACTTGACTACAGCAACACATCAAGAAAACAGCACTCCTTCGACGCAGTTTGTTTAAATACCTGTGCTGTCTCTAGTAGAGAAGTCTGCAGCAATTTCTAGGAAAGATGACACCAGAGCACGGCAGTTTCCACATCTTTGGCTTACTGCCCTTGGATAGTTCTTTTTGTGCAGAGTCAGTAAGGCTGGAAAACTTGTTTCCATCTGACACCGGCTAGTGATGCAACATGACATCCTAACTGTGAGCAAAGCCCTTCTGAAGAAACCACCCAGTGGTCTACAGGAACAGACTACCCAGACCTTTTTCTTCCAAGCCCCACTTTGCCAGGGTGATGTTACCAGAAAGCTAAAGCTTTCACAACGAGCTTCTAGGTTGCTTCTTGATTCCTAAAACCGAAGGTGTGACCAGCAGGCTCAGCAAGTGCCCTGCAGTAATGCTTCACGTAAGGCAAGGGCACCATGCCTTTGCTCTACTGCACCTCCTGCACGAAAGAATGTCCCCTGTATGAAGAGGGGAAGAGACAAAAGGGACAAGGAACACACCGGGCTCTGGTATGTAGAAACAAAATGTAAGCATTTGTTTCTTACAGCCATCTCCTGACAGAAGGATACTGCAGAGTAGATCCTCCCCACAAGCTGTATGCACATAGGCTAGGTGGTCAGCAGTTGTTGTCTCATCAAGTTTAATATTGGTCATGTCCAAGTGATACTGGCACCTTACTGAACAGAGGTTTCAATTCAAATGTACAGGGCAAAGTCATGCTACCAACACCACTAGGAAAGTGGATTTTTCTGCTTCCAGAAGCCCTTCCTCTGCTGTTCCTACAGAATCATCAATTTTGGCCACTGGAAACCATGCCACAAGGAAAAAAATTCTTTTTTTTTTTTTTTTTTTTTTAATAGAAGCAGCAATTATCATCCCTGGGTTTGCCATTTAGCTATACTAACAATCTCTTCCCTGTCTCCCTTGGCTCTTCCATAGAAAACTCACTTGAAACCACACAACCCTATCACTTCTGCTGTTGTTCAAAAAACATGGCGAGTTTCCCTTGTTCCTCCTGTTTCTTCATTCAGGTGATTTCAAGGCCATCTACAATAGCATCATTCTCAGCACTGCCACTGAAAGCAACACTTTTGAGTTAGGACAGGAACTTCCCCAGCCACCTAAATCCTTGGTAGAACAAGGCACACAAGCAGAGGACAGAGGACACATGTGCCATGCCCTGTGTTCTTACTGGTTGTACACTGTCCTGTCTCATTACATCCTAACATAAAGACGATCAGTCTTGTTCACCTCATGCATTACCCAGAGATACAGTGTTTCCTGAAGTTTTGAAACACAGGGAGTAAAAACTAGTTCTCTTTTCTTTCTACCTGCCCTTTCCCAGAAGTTTTCGAAGAAGTCAGCTGTAGGAACTTGGAACTTCATTTGCTCATCTAGGAATGAGAAACACATCATGCTTAATTGACTTAGCCCATAAATTTCCATCAGTTATGCTTTCACATCAGCTCTTTAATACAAGGTACATTTATCACCATTCAGAAGTGAGGCTAGAACGTCACAGCACACTACAGTAACAAGCGTATTTGTTGCCTGTTGGCATATCTCTAAAATGAGACAAAGGAGGGAGGAAAAGTGTCAGAAATAGAAAGTATCAATATTGTTAACTCAAACAGAAGGTTATATATCCTGGGGGCTCTGAAATGGTACATAAATAAAGACCTAGTCATAATGCAAATGTAAAGAAAAAAGTACAACATCCCAGTCTACCTGAAAGTGTCCTTCATTGTGACATGGAAACAGCAAGGACAAAAAGTAAATCTGATCCCACGTTACCACTAACTAAATTAATACATACCGATTTTTTTAAGTGAAGCAAACATATCTGAATTCATTAGTGACAGAAAACATTCTGAATAACTTAAGTGCAGCAGTCATCTCCATTCCAAACTTGCCACTTTTAATTCTAAATGTATCTTAAGAATATCCCTTTTGATTTTTCCACGTTGGACTTGGAGAGGAGAAAGTAGATTCTGAGAGTTAATGACTTACTCTTTTTCCCTATCGAGTCCTCACGTCCTGTACATCGCATCCGTGGCCTTTGCATAGAGATTAAGTGTTGTTTCATGTACTGAATCTTGCCCTAGAGAACAATCTAGCCTTCATGAGACACGCTATCACCCATGAACCAGTCACAGGTATCATTTGCTTCTGGTTATGAGGATCTGTGTTCGTCTGACCTTCTGACTTTTAGCCCAGAGTTCACAAGACACCCACATAAAACCACTTTATTAATTTATTAAAACAAACAAAAAACCCGAGGAAACTATTTTCTTCTCATAGACCTAAAAGATCTGTTCCTTGGAATGGACTCTCTGCACTGCATTACTGATTCATACCCTGCTAATCTGCTTTGCAGCCAGAAGCCCTATGTTTTCTCCTCTCAAGCACTGTTACAACACAAGCTTAGATCATCTGCTAGGATGCTTATGCACTACAGTTCTCAAGAAAGGCTGTATGAAAATGGATTTATTTCTGACTACCACAGAAAGTGACAGAACATGGAAAAGGGATACTATGTGGAAATCAGGTTTTGTTCCCTGGAGCAGAAGCAAGTCATTTTACCTCAGGACCTTGATTTCCTCCCGCCTGCAACTCACAGCAATACTTAGCACTTTGCAGACACACATGCAGAGGACTAGAAAGTCTGAAGGCCATTATCAGGACAGTGTTCTGGGCTCCATGGCTGAAAGCATTGCCACACATGCGCAGGCCAGGCAAAGACAGACTTTGGGGGAATTTTTACCACAGTGCATTTCAAAGTAAGAAGACCACAAAAGTCAATTCAAGTTACCTCCTGGAGGTAATGGTGGCCATAGGAGGCTTCTATCCATCACATCCAAAGAATGAATCTCCCAGTACTAACAGCTTACCAACACAGGCAGATCACCATGCCTGCTGAAAAACAACTTCCACAACAGACTGAACTACAAAAATGACTTTTCTGAGGGGGTTGGGGGGGAAGTAGAGTGCTGCAGGAGAGCTACTGTGCTTTGCAGTCATACCCTCAACTATTTAGTAACTTTTCCAGTGTAGACACCAGCAGCACTTGCACACCTGGTTCCAGTGCCAATGGGAGCAGACACCAGCATCAGGCCAGTTACCTGCACAAGTCTCTTGGCAGCTGTCCCCCTTTTGCTTCAGGCACAGGCCCTTCAGGGATCTAGATATCAGAGATCTCCATGAAATGGTTCTTGGCCTGAGGAGGCAAAGCAAGAGCAAAAACCAATCACTCCAGCAGGACCAAAAGGAAGATGTCCTTGGGCTGACAGCCTCAGAGTGGTGTCTAGTAGGATACAAGATGCCTTGTCTACCTAGGAAAGTCTGCAGCTTCCCAAATACCATTTAAGGTTTCACAAATCCCCTTTCTAAATAGGAGACCCCACTGGGAAGGAGAAGAAAGGAAGGAGAAAGCAAGCTATTCACAACTGACTGGAGTTCCTCCATAAGGGTTATACAGCCTTAACTACAGCAGATTAAGTTCATACCCTAGCTCAGCTCATACAGGAAAAGCTTTTTAGTACAGACAAAGAGTAAGTCAGAACCCTACATTTCGGCAGATCTGTAGCCAGCATTGTGCTACACAGCTTAAGCCTTACTTAAACTAGTAAAAGAACATAGCAGGAGTATGGTACCCATAAACCTGAGCTATCAAAAGGAGTTCCTGAAGTTCTTACACCCAGGAATCTCACTGCAGAGTACACTTAGCCTACCTATAGCTGCTATGCCAAGCAGGGACAGTCATGACATAACCCAAATCTCTGTACAGACACGGAAGACAAGAGCAAGTTAAACTGAGCAGTTATCAGTGAAAAAGTAGTTACACCACACTATGTTCAACCCTTGCAGTGGAAGGAGGCTGCTGCATGGTTATACTGGTATGACTGAATCAATTCAGCAGCAGAACTTCACCAGGAAATCAAAATCCTCTGTGTCCATCTGGTGTGCCCCTCCTCAGAGGTTGCCGAACTAAGCCTCCTTTTCCTACAGTCAGGCTAAGACAGACAGCAACCTTCAGGCCAAGTCCAAGGACACTCTGACATTCTGCAGTGTCTTCACATATGGTACCTTTGTAGGGAATATTGCCAAAATGCAACAGAAGGGCAAGGTAGGACCAACCCCACTCTCCCTCAAATCCCACATGTTCCTCCATAATGAAACTCGATAGGTTATTATGTGCCGAGAGAAAGTCTAGCCCTAGCTCAGGATAACTGATGCCAATAAAAAGAAATTTTATCTCTGATTGGTAAAATGTCAGATGGGAAAAAAAAAAATCAGACTGAACCACCCAGTTATTTACAGCACTGCAGACTTCCTGTTTTGATGCAAGTCAGCAAGATCTTCTGGAAAACCCAGGAACAAAAAGCAGTAGTTAAGAAGGGTAAGTTAGTAACAGAGAAGCTTATGATCCCTCCCTGTTAGACTTCAGAACAGAGGAAGCTGCATCTATGCTTATCCTTTTCTAGCAGTATTTCCAAGACTAATGCACAGGAAAATGAAGGAATAAATTAGTGATCTAGAAAGAAAAGCAAGCTACTAGCAGTAAGAAAGGAGGTTATGTATGCCTTTGCAGTTTCAGATACAAGTCTTCTCCCCTACTTCCCCAGTCCATCCTTCCTCACGTGCCACATCAGTTTATTCTAACCAGGCACTGCAACGACAGGTACCAAGTACAGAGCCTTCAGAAGGCAGGCAGGCAGAAGTGACTCTGAAAAGTTCAGAACAGCAAGTTTTACCTCCACACCAGGTGAACTGCCTGAAAAAGATCACTGGAGACAGCTATTAAAAAGAAAAGCTAAACAAATGAGGACAAGACATTTAGGTTCTAGAAATCTGGTTGTTCTTATCATAAAAGCTCCTAGAGTACTAAAGAAGATTTCAACATATTGCTAAGCCTTAATCAAGTCTCTTGCCAATTTACAATTTTGGAGAATCACAGGTGATAGGGTAAGACAACACTGTGGATTAAAACTAGTTACACAAAAGGGAGAGTAGAGGAAAAAAAAACACACCCAAACAAAACCACACCACAATTCTTTCACATCATAAATTGGGAGAAAGGAGAAATGGCAATACAAGGCCCAGCCTACAGTCCTCCAACCCAAAGGGACCTGTTCCACTGACCTAGCTGGGCTCTGGTTCATGGCATTTATACTCTGAAGTTCATAGATTCACTCCATAGCAGTTAAGTACAAAATCATCCCCAGAGCATTCCCAGTATGTAACCTGCTATATTGGCAGAGCTGTGCTTTGTACAGCTAAAGCTAACTGTCTCCCAGCAAGTTCTGCTGGTAGAAAGGGGGGGCTTGCTGGCCACACAGCACCTACATTAGGGATTTCTGCCTGCCAGCAGCTGACCCACACCTCTATCTCAAACATCAACTAACAGCGAATCCCAGTATCGCAAGCATGCACACAACCAACAATTCCAAGTTTATTTTTAAAGCTGTAGTTGATAAAGCCACGAGAAAAGAGCTTTGAAAACTAGCAACAGAGCCACCCTGCAAGACTTCAATCAGAGCCAGTTCAGAGTGTACTTAAGAATGATGGGCCTCAAGGTCTGCTCTCAAAATACCAGCAACACTGCGCTCCGCTCGTCTACAAGCGCCTCTGCAAGCAGGACATGGTGCTGCACACCTCTTTCTTCCAAGCCCCAGTACCAATTACTGAGAAAGATCATTCACTTAAAACTTCACAGAGCTGAGACAACACAAGCAGCAGGCAGCCAGGCTTCCAGCGACTGCTCTTGAACCCAGGGGCTCCACCCGGGTACCCTTGCACATAATGCACCAAGCAGGGACCAAGCCAGCACCACACACTTCAGACTTACTGCTTAGCCCAGAGCGTTCACATGGACAATTCAAAAGCAAGTTTCGAGGAATAGGTAGTAGGGATTTTGGTCACTAGACAGATGGATGATTTCTATTAGTGTGATAGACACATCCTGCAAAAGGTCTTATGGTAACCGAGGTACAGCTACAGACCATTTTGTCCAAGACACAAATTGCTCTGCATAGCTGGTAATACACCTTAAAGAAATAAATTTTCAAAAGGCTTAGGTGCACACTAGCAAGCAGGTTGCTGAGACGGTGTTTGTTTCATTCTTCTCTCTGCAAGCCATTCCCACAACGTGCTGATTAGGACAATGGCTGTTTAGCAGCTAGATCCAGGAAAAGCTCTTCTAGCTACTCTGACCTCTTACCCTCTTCTCTGCTCACCTGCATCTGTCATAACACCCATGTCAAACTACAGCAAGGCATAGTTGGTCATAGCCTTGGACCAGCTTCTGCTTGTCCATGTCATGATAGCATCTCTTCACGGTAAAGCAGGTCACCAGGAGGCCTTGAACCCTGAGAAAGGCCTCCTTAAACTATGCCTCCACATCAGAGTACCAAGAGCCTATTCCCCTCAGGGTGCCCTAAGGCTCCGTTATAACTGGGCCCAGGAAGATAATTTCACCATCCAATAGAGCGTGGTTTTCACAGACCACAGCAGAAACATTTAGGACCTGCTTTTAATCTCTCCCTTCCAAGAGCTGACTGAACATGAGTTCTGTTAAGATTTCCAAACAACCCGCATTTGCCTATTGTACAGACGCACCTTGCACAGAGCGGGCTGGAACAAACCCGAGCTCCACTACACCAAGGACTTCTGATGGATGTGGCAGGCACTCACCACCCTCTGGCTACCTTGCTCATGGCCAAGGGACAAATGCTGTGGCATCTCCATAGACCAGCTGTCCTCTCATTGCTTAGCAGGGAATAGTGCTGGAGCTGTCATGTAGTAAAGATTTGGAATTCATTTCCTGTTTTACACCTCATGAGGAAAATTAGCTTAGCTCAGAGGCATAAGACAATGGTGTGACTGATGCAGAGGGTGTTTATTTAGCCAGGCAGCTAGAGAGGAGTCCGGGAGAACTGAACAA